>NC_134700.1:210462276-210762276 GCF_043290135.1 Rhipicephalus microplus
TACTTTCGTAACCGCATTCACGAGTAACTGCACGCACAGTGGAAACAGGATTGTTCATCCTGTAAATTTTCCCGCCACTAATTGTAGGGTCCCACGTGCCTATCAAAACCTAGCGCCCTAATCCGAAACGCTCGTCGATACGTAAAAAAAAAAAAGGGAGGAGCTACAGTTTCGATAGCTCATCGGCCCCTGTAATAAACGTATATTTGCACAGTATCTTGAAACTGTCAGTGTACGAAGCAAGTCAACAGCTGCGGAGACAGCCTTTCACCACAAGTACGCAGGATGACGGCTACCATGGAATTCGACGGGGCCCTCATGAAGTCCGGCGGCTTCGGCCGCTTTCAGACGATCCTCGCCCTCGTGTTCCTCACCACGGCCACGGCGCACTTCGCGTTCAATCACATGTCCCAAGTGTTCATACTCATCGTGCCCGAACACTACTGGTGTCCCATCGCGGTGTCCGAGGGTCCCAATTCGAGCTTTTCGGACGACTACTCGTGGAACGGTTCGGTCACGTCGTTCAGACAAACGTGCCGCCTCGAACTGGGTATCGGTGCCGTGGACGATAACGGGACCACTACGGAGCAGTGTCCAGGAGGTTGGTACTACGAGTACGGCGACCTGTATTCGACCATGTCAACCGAGGTAACGTGCTTGGAGTATGATAAGCTTGCAAATTTATTTGATTTATATGTGGGGTTTAACGTCCCAAAACCACCATCTGATTATGCGAGACACCGTAGGGGAGGGCTCCAGAAATTTCGACCACCTGGAGTTATTTAACGTGAACCCAAATCTGAGCACACGAGCCTACAAAATGCAGCCGCCGCAGCCGGGATTCGATCCCGCCACCTGCAGGTCAGCAGCTGAGTACCTTAGCCACTAGACCACCACGGCCGGAATAAGCTTGCAAATTAACATCTTCGGGTGTCTTTTGATGTACTTCAGTTGAGAAGATCAAGGCGTACGACTTAAGCCACCCTCCTGCATCTCAGCGTCATCTCACTTATTCCTGATTGGGCGATATGCCTGAATATGTAACTTATGTAACTTATATGTAACTTATGTAACTTATGAATATGTAACTTATGTAACTTATATGCCTGAATATGTAACTTATTAGTCTATAACTCAGTGCTCAGACAGAACTAGATCCTGGTACAGACCTTTGAAGAGAGCTTGAACTGAAAAAAAAAAAAACGAAACAAACAGTATTCTTTTTTTTTTCGTTTTATCATGTACCCACCTACATGGAAACCACAGTAAGGGGCAACAATATCTCGAAAGCCCAAAATTACCTTTTAAGCAGTTCACGAAATAACGCGAACCATAGCGAGCATAGGTCTTGGAACGTGGTCTGTTTACGAGTGATCACAAAAATCTCAGGTATGTTAGTGGTTAGAAACAGCGTGTGTCATAAAGCACCGGATAGCTTGTGTTGCTAGACGCAACGTGACCGTGTCTTGATCAAGCTGAACGTGCCTCACATACACACCATACCTTGATGTTAAGCCCTGGGCTTCGCTGAATACAACATCGGATAATTAGCTTTTAATGTAGCCAGCTCTTTCTTGTTGCTCTCTCTCGGCTGTTTACGTCTTCTGAAGCTGCGGATCATATCCGCAATTGTGAATAGGTTGTCGCTTCTATTGAAGGGCCTTTCTTTCGTGTCACTTTATGTCCCATGTTGAGGACTCCTCTGTAGCCTTTCGACAAAGCAGTTTTGACGGGACGAAGTTCTGACAGATTTTTACGTGACGTAAATGGCTGATCTTTGAAGCAGACCGCACAAGCTGTGTGTGCTAACACACGTAGCAATATAAAACGTTTTCTCTAAGGTGTCACATTCAAAAATGCTAAAATGCTAAGCTCATTTTACGTTCGGCCAATCGCGGTGTCATGCCGTTTCTACGAGGTCTGCGGCTATACGGCTTTCTCAGATCAGCGAGGCAAAAAATTGGCACAAGTTTTCGTTCAATATTTGGCGAGTATTTGAGCTGAAAATGTGCTTATGAGGCCACCCCACGTAAAGAGGTAACGAATTTGCATTGAAGATTCGTGAAGGATGCCTTCTCAGCAGACTCGCAGAAAGCAAATCTAGCAATGGAGATCGATGACGACCTATTAAATCGTGGATAGTTCGGGTTCAATAATTCACTCGACAGTGCGCACTTCTTAGAATGTATAAGTGAATCGGTTCATGTACTGTCGTATAATTCAAAAGGTTACAACAAAACAAGTCGCACTTGATTCACGCTAGCGATATTGCTTCATTACACGAATGCTAATGAGTGTCACCATCTCTCTTTAACTTTTTGCCTACGAAAAAAAGTGCCGAACTCGAAGTTACGTGAAGCTTTTTGCGCACCGTGCTCTTTATCGTGATTTCCGGGTAATATGCGCGGATGACTTGCACCATAAAATTCTTCATATGGCACGTATAGTTGCGGATAATAAGTGATGCTTGGCGAAAAAAAAAATTGACAGAACCCAAGTACCTGTGAATCAACAATATGCGAAGCATGCCGAGGGAAGGTGACCGTGTTGAAATTTTTTTATCGAGTGACACGTCAAAACATTACTCTAAATATATGTACAAACGTTGCACGCACAGACATATGTTGAAGAGTTTAAATTTTTATATAAGGAGTTGTTTGCCATTGCGCAACGATGCCAACTCGAACATGCAGACGTATTAGCAACACCAGAAGCTGGTATGAAGCCTTGATGCTTGCGAGGATGCTGGCCCTTGACACTGCTACGCAAATCAGCTTCAGCGCATGACAACTAACCACAAATGACGTTAAACCGACGTGACGGGTGTATCAAAGGAGTACATATATAATGTTTATAAAATTGGGTAAGCAGCACTACAACCACTATTGACGTTTCACAAAGATTAGCCTCTATTCGAAAAGAAGTTCCGAAACCTGATGAAGCTCTGTGGTAAAATTCTTCGTTGCCACGTTGAATGCTTGAGTTTGATTCCAGCTGGTACCCTGACATTAAGTATTCACATTCGTCGGGTAAACGCTATCGATGTCGTGTATTTCTACCAACGCTGCTGATGTCGGGCGTTACAATTGCCCATGTGGGTTCTCGTCGTTCCTGGGTAGATACTAAGTGTCAATCCTCTGTGGAACATAACCGCATACCAGTGGCACATACCCGCCCGTAGGTATGTGTCACTGTCTGGCGGGAAGATTTTGACGATGTACGTGACGGGATTGTGACATTATACATGTCTTCAGCAGCTCGTCGCATTTGTCAAACCATCTTACCGGGTCATGCTAATTTTGGTTCATGCCAAATTAAGTGGGTGACCACGAGAGCAGCCATACGTAAGCGGATAGATAGATAGATAGACAGATACGCTCAAGGTCACTGAAGTTCGCTAAGAAATGCTTCGCATTTAAAAAAGACATTTCCATTAGAGCGTAATCTTCCTCGTCAGGTGCGTGATGACTTTAGTTCAAACCCACACATTCACTCGGGTCAATATGCGTACCTGCTTAATCGTTTATCTGGCTAGCCATAGCGAATGTAGTGAAAATTAGGTAAAATAAATATCCGCATCACTTTATACCTTATCTCTCTTTGTAAATACTTGCTTATAACGGATGTTCTTGAAAACATAGAAATATTCTAAATAATACAGAGCAACATGTGGTCTGGAAGAGTGAAAAATGAATCAAAAGGCTGGGAATGTTATTAGCGTCGGGACCAGTTAAATTTTGGTACCATGTACTGTTGCCGCAGACGCATCGGCCTGTGAATGCCGTACAAATGGTACGAAAAGTGAAAGCTAACTGGAGAGAGTTTGGCAAGTACATGACACTGCAATGCGCATTATCCACGAAAGCATACATATTACGAAAGTGTGCGTGTGTATGGCGTTGTGTTGAGACATCTATGCCGACGACAGTTTATAATCTATCTATCTATCTATCTATCTATCTATCTATCTATCTATCTATCTATCTATCTATCTATCTATCTATCTATCTATCTATCTATCTATCTATATATCTATCTATCTATCTATCTATCTATCTATCTATCTATCTATCTATCTATCTATCTATATATCTATCTATCTATCTATCTATATATATATATATATATCTATCTATATATATATATATATATATATATATATATATATCTATATATATATATATATATATATAGATAGATAGATAGATAGATAGATAGATAGATAGATAGATAGATAGATAGATAGATAGATAGATAGAGAGATAGATAGATAGAGATATAGATAGAGAGATAGAGATAGAGATAGATAGATAGATAGATAGAGATATAGATAGAGAGATAGAGATAGATAGATATAGATAGATAGATAGATAGATAGATAGATATAGATATAGATATAGATATAGATATAGATAGATAGATAGATATAATCTGGGCAGTTATGCATTAGTGGTGCGCAAACCGAGTAAACAGGGGAGCTGGTGACGTTCCTCTCTTTGTTCTCTTCTCCTCGCCCTTGCTGCCATCTCCCACATGTTGTCAAACTGTATCAAACGTGATTACGAAACACCGTCTCCCCTACTTCCTTCCCTCATCCTCACACTCATTTCTCTTTCCCACCCCTTGCTATACCGTACTATGCATGGCCATGCTATACCATCCGCCCCCTTCATTTTCACCCTTACTTTCTTTTCTCGCCTGCTAGCTGGATATATACTATCCATGGCTACGCTATGCTAGGAGCTGCGTATCTACTTCACACTCTCTCCTCCTTCTTTCCTGCCTCCGTACGCTCACATCTTTTTTTTTCCACCATCACTTCGCTCCCTCCTTGCCACATACTATGCATGGCTATAAGCGTGCGCGTGGTTTTCCAACGAAAGGGGGTGTAATTGCAGCCCCCCCTGGGACATTTAGTGCCTTCCCGCCTCTTAGGCAACTAAGGGGCAGCCTCTCCCCCAGTTCTCCTGTTCGCACGCCTTTGTGCATGGCTATGCTATGGTAGAAGCTGCGCTATGGTAGAAGCTGTTGGCCACATATAGACTTGGAGTAGCACTTACCCATCGAGTTTTTGCGCATGACTCAGTGAAACCTCCTTCCTAAACAGCTCCGTTCTGTAGAATAAAAAACGCTTCTGTGGTAAAGACCTGCTTCCCTACACGGTGTTGGTGTTCAGGAGAAACCTGTACACGCAGGACGCGATGCTACAGATAAAACACCAGGTAATAGAATGCCCCACGAGGTCTATCAAGGCCATACTTGGCCTGGACCTGAAAAAGGGCTTTGATAACGTAACACACTCAACCGTACTGACCAAAATGCGGGAATTAGATTTCGATGAACGAACGTACAACTACGATCAAGATTTTCGCACGAATAGAAAAGCAAGCTTACCTTGGGGCAGCATAGCAATAGAATTGGGTAGCGCCGGTACACCCAAAAGATCCATGATATCGCCCATGCTTTTCAATATAGTTCTCGTGGGGTTGCCAGCCAAGCTGTAAAAAATAGGACTCAATTACAGCCTTTACGCCGACGACATTACGTTGTCGGTTACCGAGGGCTGTGACGGGCACATAGAATAGAGACGTTGCAACGTGCGATCGAGACTGTTGAGCGATACTTGAAGAACACCGGCCTAAGCTGATCTGCGGGAAAATCAGAACGTACAAACCCACGCGAAGGGGCCGCGAGCCGAACGGTGAGGTGAATGACGATCCCGGCATATGACTGACGGCATCCAATGTGTGACACGTGCTAAGGGTAGATATTATACACGTTGTGGCCATTGGCTTGCATATCGCGCCAATGGCCATAACGAAGAGACCATCGGAAGGCTAGAAGGCGTGGTTGCCCAGATCATCAGATTACTAAAAGGCAGAGGAAACCGACACAGCGGAATGAAAGAGGCAACATGAAAAGGCTAGTTCAGGCCTTTGTAATGAGTCGAAAAACGTACGTTTGTACAATCCTACCTCAAGTGGAAGGTCGCGGAAAAGAAAAAAAGATGGAGGGTTTGATCAGGAAGGCGCACAAACAGGTGATAGTGCTACCGATGAACGCGAGCAGAAGTAAATTACTCGATCTGTGTCTGCACAACACGCTGGAGAAATTCATAGAGACACAGACAACAGCGCAGTACGAGCGCCTTTGAAAAAGCACAACGGGCAGACACATACTAGAGAGTTTACGAATCACATATCACGCCCAGCACGGTGTCAAAAATCGACGTACCAAGCAACGTAAGGGATAGACTAGTCATCCTTCCTTCGCCGAAGAACATGCACCCTGAATTCCCCAGGGGTAGAAGGGAAAAGAGAGCACGAGAAATTCAGAGGAAGTATGGCAAATGTAGGGAGGCAGTGTTCGTAGACGCGGCGAGGTATGCGCGCAGGCACGGCTTCGTGGCCGCTTGCAAGACTAGCGTCACGGTACGCACAGAGCACGTGGAGACAGCAGAGAAAGTGTCTATCGCGCTCGCAGGCTACCACTACGGCCGAAGTGGTTATCAGCGACTCCCAGACGACAATTCACAACTTCGCCAATAGCCGCTTCTGCTCCAAGGCATTACGAATTTTACTTGAGGGAAGCCGGGAAAAGTTGGGGAGTGTCTGTCGAGTCTATGTTACAGCTGTACAAGAAATTATTTATTGTATTCCTGCGGTACAGCCTACCTGTTATATCTAACACGTGCAAAACGAACATGCGCATAATCCAAAATATTCAAGCCCAGGCGCTTAGGATATGCCTTGGTTTACCACGCTGCGCATCGACAGCAGAAACAATTGCCATTGCGCAGGACTACTCGATCATGACGCACATCACCATTGAAACGATGCGTACGTACCTTAGGCAACATGCCAGGAATCCTTCCCACCACTTGGCAAACCTCGCTACTGTGAGGCCCCGCACGAAATTTAGTGCAATTGTCTGTGCACACCGTGCGTCGGTTACGTCATGTTTTACGCCTGCTGAGAAACTGGTGTATCCTCCGTGGTGCCTGACACTTCCGCAAGTACGTCTTTCAATTGCATGAATACAGACAAAATCAAATTTGCCTTCGTCAGCCCTAAAACAATTGAGCTTGCACCTGCTGCACGAAATGTACAATGACCACGTGCACATATACACCGATGGTTCACCCACAACTAGCATCATATGGATTTGGCGGTGCGGTGGTGATTCCAACTACAGGAATCACTCTGCGAATCAAGCTGTCACACCTCACTACGTGTACGGCGGCAGAACTTGCGGATTTGCGTGGCACCCTGGAGTACAAAGAATCCCAGAGATCGAGTAATTGGGCTGCGTTTTCCGACTCGAAACCGGCCCTACAGAGCATGCAGTTAGTCCTTCGACGAGGTTGCCATGAACAGTTCACTTACGAGGTTGTCAAGCTTCTTCACTACGTCACAGAAACAGGCCACGAGGTCAAGTTTCAGTGGCTACCTGGCCATTGTGGGATCAGTGGCAATGATTCCGCAGACAACGCGGCTCGCACATCGCACCAAGAAGAGCACACCCTTCCGATTCATTTGTCAAGGACTGACGCTGCAAAGCAACTTCGTCACGTGGTACGTAGTCTGTGTCTGCTGGAGTGGAACACCCTAAGCATAAGAGATACGAGACTCTACCAAATAAACCCTCGACTGGAACTTCGGCCTCCATCAGGACTTCGTCGACGTGAAACTCCACTGCTTTGTCGCCTTTGGTTGGGGGTTGTCTTCACAAAAGCATGTACAACCCTGATCAGATTGACTGACAATGCGGAATGCGATGTCTGCTGCACCAAAGAAGGCATCGACCATCTGATATGCCGTTGCCCTCGATTTGCCTCTGAAAGACAGAAGCTTTGGGAACGCATTGCGACAATTAGACGATCGGCCACTCTCGATGCAGATGCTACTCGAACACCGTCCTCGGCTTTCGTCGGCTCAAAAAGCAGTCAAAGCTGTCTTGTGCTTTTTGAGGACTACAGGGCTACGTGACCACCTCTAACTTTTGTGTAGTGCCACCGCTGGATACGCGTCAACCCATTGACTGACAATCCTTTTTTTTATCTCTTTCTCTTCTCTTTCCTCTCTCTCTCTCATCTTTATGCCCCCTTCCTATTGCCCCAGCGTAAGGTAGCAAACCGGGCATGTGCCTGGTTAACCTCCCTGCCTTCTATCTTGTTGTTCATCTCTCCCCCACTTGCGGGAAGAATCGAAAATAAGGATGTTTACGAATTATGGGCACTCGCCCACGCTTCCTCGCTCGTCGGCAACGAGGCGGCACACGGGGCGAGGTGACTCGAGAACTTAGACTGAGCCGACAACATCACCACCACTGCCTCAGCCGTGACATTAAGGGAGGAATGGGAGTGGGAGGTCAGCTCACCAGTTTTAAGAATATTACCCAGCATCACAGACTGGCCAAATGCAAATTTCCGCCACCCCACCAAAAATTGAACAAAACGCAGGCGGTCACATGGCGACGGTGCCAGACCAGAACGTTTCCAAACCCGGTGATCTTGAATCTCCGTTACCCAGAATTTTATGCGTTACGCTGTAAGTTTTGCGAGGCCAGGACGACCGTGGAAAACGTGTTATGACAGTGTGTCCAATGTGAGGCACTAGACGGAGATGTAGGCTTGAACGAAAGGCGCTGGGAGAGTGCACTGCTCAGCCATGCTCTCGATAACCAACTGCGGGCCGTTCAGCGGGCTGAGGCCCCCGCCAGAGCTCAAGGACTCATGGCTGACACCTAGGCGGGGACATTTGCCAGATCCCTGAGTAACTCGCCGGTCATTTTTAGAGGCGAAGCTTTTTGTAGCATCACATGGCTGGTCGTTCTTTCATCCTGCGTAGCCAGCATATACATGGAGTGAATGATGATGAGTGGGGTGAAGCGTCTGGCCGTCCGATGCGTGCTCTAGGGTGATAGGAGTGGACAGACAGATGGACAGACAGACAAACAGACGGAAGCAAGGGCGGACGAATGGTAGCACGGACATACGGATGGACACTTCGCTTTACCCATCACCATTCACTGCGTAGATGTGCTATGATTGATTTTTTTTTCTGTTTCAATAAAGTTCCGTCTCTCTCACTGAGTGGTAAAAGAAACAATACTAGTTTAGAGGTCTTGCATAACATATGAATGACTTCATAAGATCTGAAAATGCGAGAAAAAACAGGGGAGACTGAACTCTTTACATCGTGCTTATATAATCATAATCATCAGCCGGACTAAGCCCATTACAGGGCAATAGCCTCTCTCGAGTTTCTCTAATCGCTTGGTCCTGCGCTTGCGGCGATCATACTGTTTCTGCAAGCTTCCTAATCTTATCTGCCTATGCAATTTTTTCACTCCGACTCACTCGCTCGCCTTCTTTTGGAATAAAGTATGCTACTGGCTTCTTGTTGCCTTATTCTCTACTGCTCTACGCAGTGACTGAGGCGCGTGCTCTGCATGCATCATCATCTGATGGCTTCTACTGAGCCCAAAAGTTCCATAAAGGTTCTGAGTAGCGTCGGTCGCATGTTTATACTACTCAATAAAATTGCAGTGCATTTTGAGTGCTTTATTGTAACACAGGAAACGATTAGACTTATTCATCAGCATATGTACTCAAACTGTGTTCTTCATTCACAGCATAACTGGGTGTGCGGGGACAGCTGGAAGCAGTATGTTCTTCATACGACCTTCTGGATTGGGTCGATGGCGGGATACGTCACCTCTGGATTTCTTGCCGACAGGTGCGTGGTTGGAGTTCATGGTGTTTGTAAGAACATACAAAAACAGTACAAAAACAGTAACGTTGAGAGTTGGGCCAGTTGGTGACTGATCGTTATAGTGTATGGCTGGCGCACTTTGCCACAGAGACAACAGGGACAATAAAGAGTGTCCTGTCTTTCTTGTCCCTGTTGTTCCTGTAAAAAAAGGGCGCTACTTAACCATGCGGTATAATGATCGTTCGTAAACACTTCATTATAGGGGTTGTGTTGACGGCCATTTTATTGCCGGAGAACAAATTTTTTAGACATATACATTGCTACTGCTGCACTTCCAGAAATGTTTACGAACTATTTGCCAATACGTAGACTATAGTCGCGAAAGTGCAAACAAAAAAAAAAACTATAGTGAGATGAATTAAGTTCTTGTACTCTATCTGATTGCAAAGGAAATTATGTGATAAGTGTTAAACACATACCCCTTCATCGGGCGAACTTATACCCAGAAGATAAAGTGACTATACGGAGTCGCAACGATGCTCGATGAGCGCAATGATTGTCGAATCTGGTCTGATGGGCCAAGTTTATAGCATGACATGTGAATATTATATGAATGCCAACTCGTACATAGCACGAAACGCTGACTTGACGTGTTTTTTTAAAAGCTTGGACTAATAATCGACAAGCACGGATCGAAATCCACAAACCATATCGGAAGTGAAAGTTGTTCGCCGCTGATAGGCCGCTTTCGGCGCACCCAATCAAACCCATCAAATAAGACCAATCTGATCGGACCTATCCGACTGGGCCCGTCCAATCATGGTGATATGAATATGCCAGCGATTGGACGAGTCCTTCGGTTACAAACAGCTCGCCAGTTGTAAATGCGGGCTCTTGTATATTCGACGGTACTCTTCCACCCCCTTACTCGCCTCTCCCCATTATTCCTTTTTTTCCTGATTCGTGTGTTTAGAAAAAACGGGTTAACGATTTAGAGTACGAGGTACTGATTAAGGGTAGAGAAGTCGTTTTCTCAAAGGTGGGGTTGAGGTTATCGCCTCTGGTGAGACATCGGCATTTCTCACTTTTTGAATATTTATTAGTAGGAACTCGACTGTGGTGATGTAATGTGTAGATTCCTTTAGCTCAACCTTATCATTTTCTTATCAATCCCCCGCTCATAGCCGGCTGATCACAGTGGTGACGCACGCATATGTTGAGCGCTGCTAATACTCAATATGCGCGACAAGGTTAAAAAATGAAGCCCAGTCGTTGCACCATACCAATCGTGGGCCTGTATTTTTCCGTACAGCACTTCCTACGCTAGCGATTCAAAGAGCGATAACGAACGTGTCCCTTACCAAGGTGGCTTGCCAACGGCGGTTGGCCCTCGCCATCAAAGACGGTTTGATAATTCGAACGCATTCTTGAGAATTGATGTCCGTTAGAAGCAGTCGATGAGGTCTATTGATTTGTATGTTTCAGGGCATGTCGTGCTGTCGAATCAGGAAACTCTGTGGTCTGTCTGCACAGTCCACACATTACGTGTATATGTAGAATGCATGCCGTTGGATATAGGTTTATTAAGTATACTTCCTCGGGCTGTTAATGTGCTCGCAGGTTCGGACGTCGTGTGGCCATTGGTTGCCTATCTGCCGTGAGTGCTGTAGCCAATCTGATGCCGCTAGTCATCTCACAGCACTGGGGCCTGGCTGTGGCTAGGCTCATCGCTGGCTTGGGCGCGGAAAGTGTCTGCTCTACCATATTCGTTCTAGGTAGGTTGATCTGGTGTTCCTGACAGATCTTTCTTTCTCGTTTCACTACTTTCCTCTCCCTCTTACGATCTCACCTTCCCTGCGTGTAGTGTAGCAAATGTGCTCTTCTGGATTACCTTTCCTGCCTTTCCTTTTCTACCATTTCTTCTCTTGCGAAGGCTGTCTGAAAAAGCTAAATATATAGTGCACATCGTAGTTGAGCGCGTGTGCTTACTGCTTTATAACACTATCTCGCTTCTTTTCGCATTTTTGGCAAGCAGATTCTCCTAATGCGTGATGAACATAATACCTGAATGCAGAACGCGCAGTGAACCCATTACGAAAATACAATCGTAAGCAGGGAAGTTATGAACAAAATGCGAGCGCGCAACATATCGAGAAAGTATAAGGATGATTGATGTATAGGGACAAAAATAAAAGTATAAAACTGGCAGACAAAAATTAAGCAAGATATTCCACTCTGAATTTGCCAGTTAAACGAAACCCAACGGACATTGCAGTACACCGTATTGACAGGTAATAAAGTGTTAGTAAGTTCGCTTGGGCATGTGGAAGCTTAATTATTTATGTCAGAGAGAAAAAAAAATCGACACATCCAGCAAGCCAGTGAGGCAGCGACGTGACCGGCCGGGTCTCAGGTATTCCTCAGGGGCGGCCATATCTCAGGCCACAAATTTGCTGGAACTTTTATTTAACTTGTTACCACCACCAAATCAGGATACTAAGGGACACGCTTTTGGAGCTTAGGGGCTACATCACCGACCCGCAGTACAAGAAGATTTCCATTGGTTTTAGATAACTGGTAAGTGAAGCTCTACCTGTCTAATTTTTGTCGGCTGGTTTCAGATTTCAGTTCTGTTTTGATTCTTCCATCATTCATATTCTCTGTTATTTTAGTTTTGTCTTGATATCGGCACATTCTCTCTCTGGTCATTTATTTCGTACAGATGTCTTCATGATGGAAATACCCGAATGTGGATGTGGTACTCGAACAACACGCATTAATTTGCATGTAATTGCACGTACGCCAACATAACCAAAATTTCACATGCAAAGGCGTGTTCTCCTATGGGATAGTGCTGAAGTGGATCAGCACTGAAGGAGCGCACGAAGTCGTCGCGACAAGAGCACCTTGCACAATCGTGGTTGCTTGCACGAAGACAGAAAAAAAAGAACAGGTATAAATACCCGAATCGAGACAGGTGGCCACTTGCGAGAGTTAATAAAAGCAAGAAATATAAAAAAAGGACGCACCAGGAGTGGCAAGAGAAGAATTGAGAAATGTCGAGACTGAGCTTGCACGTCTATAGAGGCATCGCGATTGCGTTAACATTTCCCAAACGCGACCCAGCTCGTTCGACGACTTGGAAGCGGAACAAGGAAGACATGTCATAGAATAGTATACATATATACACGCACGTATTGACACACCACGCACGTATCTGTTGCAACGGCACTGCTGACTCGAAGGAGGTATAGACGCGATGCATTCCTCTTAGTTTCGATATACGTGACGAAATTTGCATTGGCATTCGAAGGCGAGATTGCTCTTCGCTCCAGTCGGCGTTTATACACATTTCTTCATGCTGTTTTCGCCCCCCTCCGCTTTACCAGCCTTTTACTGTTCTTCACTCCGAGCCCGTGCACGCATGTACTTCATGCAAGGTACATACGGAGTGCATACGATAACGGAACCTTACCATTTGTTTTGTTTTTCTTGTCGCGCTTCTTTAGCCAACTATTATTGTTTCTTTTACCGTAGCGGCATGTGAGCTATAGCAACGTCAGAACCACCGATGACGCGTTAGGTGGACTCAGGGTTCGCATCAGGAATTTCTCGCTCTATCAGCAAGAATTCTTTCCCTCCTGCATTCCACTGCAGCTACACCTATCGCATGCTTTTAAATTGCTTGTATGTATGTACATCCCGATACTCTGGATTACTAAGGGTGCAGAGTCTTGCATACGAGCGTTCTAGCTGGAATGCCGGATAATATACGAATAACCACTCCAGACCTCGCAAAATTATACAGGTGTCCCGTGAGGTCACGGTTGGCTATTTCTCGAAAGGACGCGAACAAGAAACTTTGCCTGGAAACGTAGATGCGTTCTAGTGCATTACAAAACTTGCCATTGACCGCATTATTCTAAGTCTTTCGATTTATGGCTACCGACTTTCAATGTCTGTAGTGTTCGCTCGATGTTAGTAAAGAAGAATAACTAAGGAATCAACGTGGACTAAAAGGGGAAAAAATGATGTGTTTTAAATAAACAATGCTACGTAGCTCCACAGGATAGTTGACAGATTCTCTCTCTAATGAGAACTATATAACAGAGTGTTAGTTACCATTAATCTTGTATCGAACTTAAGTTGTGTGTTCTTTCCTTGATGTCGTAATACGAATTCTGGTGTCAAGGATTGAATCCGTGATCCCACGTTAAGAGGTAGAAAGAACTGCGTCCTGCTCAGCTTGGATTCTTAGTAAGGAAGAAAACGGAAGAGAAACTGCATGCAGGCTACTCGGTGTCACGACAGATGAGTGTGCTCGGACATCGTTTGCAATGCTGCTCCCGAAGGCCCGCACCTTGTCATTGTTGATAACTAGTTCGATAAGTTATAACACTATATGTGCCACTGTTGTTACTGCCTGCTCTATTTGCGAGTCCCGTAACACGTTATCTGAACATACGACGATCGATAACACGTTATCTGAACGTGATCGGCGATTCGGATAAGATTACTATTAGGATGAAGTTACTTGTGCCTGGCTACCGAAAAGTAACCACCCCAATTTTTTCGGCATTTATTACCAGCAAACTATTGGGCATATATTTTATGACTGCCGACACTATAGTGCACAGCGACGATGCATTTGCAACGTGCTCATTAAACTAGATAACAAACCATTGTCGGAGAAAATAATTTTACACCATCGTCAGGACACAACGTCACAGAAAAAAAAACCCTGCAAGCGCTACTGCACGTTTTGTGATCGAGCATGGAAGACAGTGCTGCTTGCGGTCATTGCGGCAGCGATGCAACTATAGAGCATGTTCTCTGTCACTGCCCTCGTTACAGCGTGCAAAGACGGCAACTAGTTGCTGCGTTAGCTTTCCTTGACGACAGACCTTTGTCTGAACAATCAGCGCTGGAAAGGCGACATGATTTGTGTGCTGACAGAAAATCAGTGAAGGCCTTACTGAACTTTTTGCGTGGCAGCGGCCTATTGTATAGACTGTAGAACCCCAGCCCCCCCCTCCCCCCTTTTTTTTTTCGCACGTCTATTTCCCTCTTCGCTTTCTTTCCCATCTTTCTTCCCCATTCCCCCTTCCCCAAATGCAGGGTAGCAGACCGGATGCTCCATTTTCTGGTTAACCTCCCTGTCTTTCCCTCATTTTCTCTCTCTCTCTCTCTCTTTGTGATCGAGTGGCCTTTCTGAACCATTGTAGCCAAAACGCTCTTCCGGTGTGTGTGTGTGTTTTCTCCTGCGTGCACACGCGTTCCCCCCTACTTTTTTCCCCTCTCTTTCTAGATCCTCTATCTCGCCCCTGTTCCCCCTACCCGAGTGCTGTGTAGCAAACCAGACGCTAATATCTGGTTAACCTTCTGGCTTTCCTCTTAATCTCCTTCTCTTTCTCTTCTCTATTACAAGCCCTTTGCAGAAGGCACAGTTATTAGATATATACATCTCGAATATATGCGATTTCTTTCAGAATCAACAGGTTAATAACACAGAGCGCAAAAAGATGCGCTTGCATCATCAGCATGAAAAACATCAACATTCGTAAGCATTCGTGGTCATTGGACGGCCACATTCACGTGGGATTCTAAGCATGGGTACCTATTAAGTTAAAACTCGAAGTACGCTTAAAAGAGAATATGATGAAGTTAGGATTCAATACAGATTGTTGTGACGATGACCCAGAGGCCCCATCGAGTGGTATTCTTGGACGTTATATGTAACAGCAAGGTGGACACAACTCTCGGTTCATACAGCTTGTGTGCATCCATACGTTTCGCCACATATGCGTTAACCCACTCATAGAATAAAAGAACAAGCTCTTCCTGCAAGCAAACAGCGAATATTTCCAAGCGACAAGAAAGACACCTTCCTTCCGTGGCGTAGTAGGGGCACCTCTCTAGAGGTCTAGGCAATACACAACACCGTTCTTTGATTACATAAGTGCTCGTCTTCTGATGACGTTCCCGGAAAACGCTGGTTTGTTCAGTCCGCTGCAACCGAAACCATAACATCGCGTGATCCGATACGATGAGGCAAGTGTTTCGTGACTGCTGACACCACCCAATTGTTGCGAAACGCGCCGCATCTGTTAAGGCAAAGGTACGCTTTTCTCTACACCATAGCCGAGTGTACACGCGCACGGTCGGAAAGGGTGTAATGAGCATTCGCAGAATTTCTCGCAGCTGTTGCACATCGCGCGTAAGCATACAGTCTAGCATTGCCCATGGTTCCGCCTACGTGACGGTGGGACCCAAGGGCAGGGCAGTCGCTCGAAGCAGCGCCCACGCACGCATGCACTGGCAACACGCCAGGGCATAAACACAGCTCGGCGACGCTATCTCAAATCGCACATATAATGACGCCGTGAAGCTATCAGATCGAAGTGTACTGAAATAGAGTTCCATTTAGTAGTAGTAATAGTAGTAGCAGTAGTAGTAGTAGTAGTAGTAGTAGTAGTAGTAGTAGTAGTAGTAGTAGTAGGTTGTTTCTAAGGGACAAATAAAGGCACGATAGCTATCCCAATGCCTGTCGACACCTTATAGCCACGAAGTTGCAATTACTTTCATGTACACATGTTTCACATTCGTGTTATGACTAAGCTTTACGAAAGAAAAGAAGGATTGACTTCTTTTTTTTTTTCACTTGAACATTGACCGCGCTCTAATCAACGCATGTTATCGTTGTGTGACGAGAAACGCGATATGGGTGCCTCAAATACAAGGACATGCCGGGTTTGATTTTTTTTGCATTATCAATGCGGAAATGTGGGCATGTTGGTAATCCGTTTTTAAGAAAGGAGAAAACACAAGGAAAACACGGATGGAAAAGGGAATGTGTACGGACACACACATGGGCGCTTACATTCTCCATCACGCAGTTCACACCTCCAGCCACTTCCACGACCTAAAAGCCGTCGGACAGCGCAGCTGTAAGCGCGCGTGTGTATGTGATTGTCTAGCGAGATCACGCACATTGTCTTTATTATCATGACCTCCACCACTACCACCTTCTCGATCATCATAATCATCATCATCATCATCATCATCATCATCATCATCATCATCACCATCTCATACGGCATCATCAGCAGTTCGTTTTAATCATTTCTTTTTCACTCCCCTCTCTGGCACCGTGACCTGCGTGACGCCTACTACACTACTACACTACTGCTTCTACAACGATTACTATAATGCAACCAGTACTACTAGAACTATTAGTATTACTAATACTGCAACTTCTGATACCACTACTACTCTTACGACTGCTACTGCTACCACTACGAGCATTACTTCTACTGTAACTAGCTACAATAACGACTACTGCTACTATCATCAGTACTACTGCTGCAACTACTACTACTACTGCGCTACCACAATTACTATTACTGCTACTACTACCACTACTACTGCTGTAACTAGTACTACTACTACCACCATCACTATTACTGCAACTAGTACAACTATTACTACTGCTAACTACTGCCACTACTACTACTACCACCACTACTACTATTACTACTACGACGACAAGTGCGGTGGAATTGTGCAGATTAGAACAACTGTTAAAGGTTGAATTGCCCATTCATCGCTTTTGTTATTAATTTTCTTGAATAGCTTATTGCAGTTGTCGCGTCGTGCTAGTTACGAGTAGCTTCACCACTCATAACGACGCACTGACATATCGTAATCTTTGCCAAGGCTTGCCTTATCATACACATATCGCAAACGACAATACCCATTCATGAACTGCGCAGTGATCGAGTTCACCATTCCCGAGCGACGCACACTCATCGGCTTCGTGTGGGCCTTCAGCTGGACCATCTTGGCGTCTTCCTATCCCTGGTACGCCGACCTCATCCAAAGCTGGCGGGGGCTGGTCGTCACCAATTCGGCCCTCAGCGTCGCCATACTGATTATTCTTTGGTGAGCTTCCCCGAAACCGCATCTCTTGGGTTTGTAAAAGGTTATGATAACGGCACATTCCACGCCATGGTCACACGCACAAGTTATGTTGCGATGTTGCGGTCTAGCGCCATCTTCGCCTTTGTGTTATCAAAATCAGTCGCCTTAGTACGACCAACAAGCTAGCCCACAAATGCTTTTTGATAAATATTCAGAGGTAATCTATTCGAGTTCACACCATTAGAGGAACGTGTTTACCAAGTGGGATATGCTTGCGAAAATGACTACTTCGAAACCGATACAGCGTATACAATGTAAAATGTACCAACTTACCAATTCTGAATACACGCCCAACAGTAGTGGTGATATTTAGCTGCTCCGCGCATCTATCTATCTATCTATCTATCTATCTATCTATCTATCTATCTATCTATCTATCTATCTATCTATCTATCTATCTATCTATCTATCTATCTATCTATCTATCTATCTATCTATCTATCTATCTATCTATCTATCTATCTATCTATCTATCTATCTATCTATCTATCTATCTATCTATCTATCTATCTATCTATCTATCTATCTATCTATCTATCTATCTGTCTGTCTGTCTGTCTGTCTGTCTGTCTGTCTGTCTGTCTGTCTGTCTGTCTGTCTGTCTGTCTGTCTGTCTGTCTGTCTGTCTGTCTGTCTGTCTGTCTGTCTGTCTGTCTGTCTGTCTGTCTGTCTGTCTGTCTGTCTGTCTATCTATCTATCTGTCTATCTATCTATCTGTCTATCTGTCTATCTATTATCTATTATCTATTATCTATTATCTATTATCTATCTATCTATCTATCTATCTATTATCTATCTATCTATCTATCTATCTATTATCTATCTATCTATCTATCTATCTATCTATTATCTATCTATCTATCTATCTATCTATCTATCTATCTATCTATTATCTATCTATCTATCTATCTATCTATCTATCTATTATCTATCTATCTATTATCTATCTATCTATTATCTATCTATTATCTATCTATCTATTATCTATCTATTATCTATCTATCTATTATCTATCTATTATCTATCTATCTATTATCTATCTATTATCTATCTATTATCTATCTATCTATTATCTATCTATAATGACAATAATCTTAAAATCTCGTCGCGTACGCCGTCAAACCATTTATTCTGGACCCCTGTGGCGCATACCCATATATAAAGGGCCATGGTATGTGGGTATACGGCACTGGTTTTTGGCAGCTCATTTCTAGCCAGGATTGGTGAGAACAGGTATTGGTAATTTATATGCGAAAGCATTAATAAAAAAGCGGGGTCGGCAACGTTGACCCTAGGAACGTAAAGAATCGAAATCAGGATTCCAACAGGAGTCGAACCCAATAGTTCAGGTACTCTATACCGAGAGGCAAACCAGGCCTTGAAGCTGATTTGGAGTAAGATGCCAAGAATGCCGTGATGTCAGCGCAACGTCAATTGTGATTGCAGTGCTGGCAATCTAACTTGATAACGAAGCAATAAACATTACATATTTACATTTTTCATACAGGGCTCATAACGGGTGACCGTAACTTGTGGTTTCAGTGTCGACTCTGTTTTATAGCAGTGTAATAAATATTGGATTTGTATTTTTTCTATTCAAGAAGCAATATTCTGGCGTTCTTCAACATCGCAGGAATGTGCTAATTAAAGTTACTCATGATATTCACATCATCGCACCGTAAAGTGGACATCGTTTCTATAATTCATGCGCATTACCATGAGTTCTAACGGTACGGCAGACCATAGACCCTTTGACCGCTGCAGCGTTGTCGACAATCCTGGTAAACCCGCGATGTGCATCCAACTACTGCACTTACAAAAACACATCGATCCACACTCTAACGTTTTGCCGAAAAGCCAAGGAATGAAGCCTGGACAATCCCGGCCGGGATGCTTCGCACGAAACTGATTTGCACTGAGTGTGGGATCTGCCAAAATTTTTTATTCTCAGGGGTTGCTCACCTGAGCTAGCCAGCCACACTCACGAAATTTAGTCCCGTCAGGGCTGGCAATGTGAAAAAGGGTAGAACGGGGATGGTAGGGGTAGGAGGAGAGGGAGCAAGTTGAACTATGGGTTTCGGCAGGATTTCGTTTTGGTAGAAGGGGGGGGGGGGGGGTGACAATTGTTACATTGCGGCTGAGGAAGTAGCTATAGTGTAGCTTGGGCGGGGGGCAAGTGGTGTTGCTTGAGGGGAGCAAGTGTCCTTTTTCCACCCCCCCCCTGCCGACGCCCATGGCTTGAACATAATGTTAGCTAACATTGCTATAAAAAATACCTCTAATCTCCTTCCCATAACTCTGAAGGGCGTTCGGTGCTGAAATTAGGGAAACATCAATACCGATTTTCTGTATAGATGACTAAAACCTGCACGCCAATTTTCAAATATACAGCTTTCGTTTTACGGTTATGTTGCCTCACGTGGTGTGCCTCACTGAAGAAATGCTTGCTACTAGTCATGTCTGAGTACCTGATAAAGGTACTTAAAAAAGAAAAGAAATCGCTGAACGAAGACAGTCATGTGTGGAGTGCGGATCACGTGCTTGAAACCCCTGTCGCAGCTGGTCATAGAGTATACGCACGTGTCTTGTCGGGCTGCGGGCTGAACTGATCAGTGCTGCAGACGCCATGGTAAATAAGGGTTTTATTTAGTGGAGATGCCCCTCATTCGCGCGACATGTTGATGGAGGCGCGGGGAATGAACATATAATATTTTACCCTGGGTTTTGAATTATCTTTAAAGAATGAAAACTTTGTGGGCTGAGTTGAATTCATTCGTACGCCCATTATGCAAACTGTTACCGAAATGTATGTCCTAGTTATCTGTAATCATCTACAGACATATAGGTATGCTTGAGCACGCCGAATTCGACGACTAATATGGTCTCCCACGGCTTATATGCGCCCGAAGCTTCAATACAAAATTTAGGAGCTATTCCTCTCCGTGAAGGGGGATGAACAGCGAAGCTGTTTTACACACGGCGCAGAAGTTGCACAGAACTTCGAGCTGTATAGCCAATCACAGACCTAGCTATTACATCTGAGATGTCTGTCCGGAAAGAATCTTTTTTGAATTTAGTGAAGGCTTCTTCGCTAAAAAAATCATTTCATCAGCACGCGTCTTATCGCCGTTAAGCACGTCATCGTGTCTGGCTTGCCAAATGCGCCTGGTGATGTGTGCACGATTTCGGGTTATGTATAACCCGTGCGTTCCCTTTGTTTTTAGTGGGCCAGTGGTGAACGGTGCAGTTTGCCCAATATTGGTGGCACATTCGCACGCTAGTAGTTTCTGCACACATTCTAACACAGTCACGCCGTACACCGCTTCGCTGTAAAACCTCGCCAGCATTGATGATTGATTGATTGTTATGTAGGGTTTAACGCCCCAAGACCACCACATAATTGTGAGAGACGCCGTAGTGGAGGGCTCCGGAAATTTTGACCACCTGGGGTTCTTTTGCGTGCCCCAAATCTGAGCGCACGTGAGTATACAGCATTTTCGCCTCCATCGAAAATGCAGCCGCCGCAGCCGGTACTCGATTCCACGACCTGCGGGTCATCAGCCGAGCACCTTTGCCACTAGACCACCGTGGCGGGGCTCCGCCAGTATTGCTAAGTCTCATATAAGTTACTTTGCTCAACGAAGTCATTTCGTCATTATGCCTGCAGAAGTGTATAGCTTAACTTTCCTTGGAAACCTAATCAGTTGTTTTCTCCGATGTTTCTATTGCATGAGGGGAAAGATTGTGACTCATCACATTTAATGAAATAAATAAATAAATAGACAAATAAATAAATAATGAACCCAAGCTCGTGGTTCGAGAATTTAACACCAGCAACGAGCTATGTAATCAGATCAAGTTATACTACCTTGAAGTTCCTATAGAATTTTCCACGGGCAATTCTCGGCTCTGCCAGACGCAAGATCTCGATCTGTACGCCTCGCCCAAGGTATGTGCAAATCGACACGGAGCTACTCGCGCGCACGCACGCGCACTGTCTGGCGGTCTATTTCGGTGCCCAGGAAATGGAAAAAGTCCAGCGCGGGGAATCACCCTATATGGAAAGACCACGCTCGGAGACACCGCCACGATAAGCACTGACAGCATAGCTCTTTTCGGGGCGCCGTGCCTTGGCTATATTTATCGATACCCATTCACGAAGAGACGATCACACCGGTACTTCTTGCTTTTTCTTTACCAGTTGTTTTTGCCGCATCTTTCCTCCACGAGCTCCGCGCCTCAGCCAATGATAAAGACTCGTACAGAAGGAGAGACTGCTGCAACAGCTCAGCTGCTCTCTCTATTCTTTTTGTTTTCTTTACGCCAGATCATGGCCTTTGCTCGTGATGAAGGCTACTTGGATGCAGCTCTCGCAGACGAGAGTTTAGTGGCTTGCAGTGGGATCGCAAGACAGTGCCGTGTGCGCGACGGCTGCATGAATGCATAGATAGCCGGCTGCTTAATCCGGCCGCGTATACAGGTTCGGTGGATGCTCTCATTTGCGAAGTTCGCCCGTCCGTACAAATTTTCTTTGAGACCAACGACCTCAGTGTCCGTGTGGTTTCCCCGTGTCGTGCGACGAATGAGGAGACGTACGCGTAAACAGACTAATTGGACAGAAGTTGTTACATTCATTTAATAAACAGGCCCTCGCCTTACCTGTTCTCTAGATGTTGCTTCCCATTTCTACGGGAGCTATAGATTATTTCACGTATGCGTTTCAGTGAAGCCATATTGAGCTCTGTGGCCCCGCCGCGGTGGTCCAGTGGCTAAGGTACTCGGCTGCTGACCCGCAGGTCGCGGGATCGAATCCCGGCTACGGCGGCTGGATTTTCGATGGAGGCGGAAATGTTGTAGGCCCGTGTGCTCAGATTTGGGTGCACGTTAAAGAACCCCAGGTGGTCTAAATTTCCGGAGCCCTCCACTACGGCGTCTCTCATATATCATATGGTGGTTTTGGAACGTCAAACCCTATATGTCAATCAATTGACCTCTGTGTTTGGGTCTAACAACTAAACGAACAACCTTACGATAGACGCGTGCGAATGACAATGGTTGGTTAAGAGGCTACGATGTTTTACGGTCGTATTAATTGGCGTTGTCCAAGATTGTGGTGCCGGGTGTCTTACGGTGATTAGTTTATAGGGGAACGTGGCTTTACTGGGATTTATTCGGAAAGTGAGCCCTTCACACTAAAAACTATACCGAAGCATGTTACGTGCGCAGCCGGCGACAACTGTTTGTGGAACGCGGAATCTGCGGGAAGACGAAGACGTCCTGAGGTCACTGCGCATGCGTGGCCTTGAAATGAACGTTTGAATATGCCGTAGCAAAAGTCACTTGGGTCAGTTTAAGGCAAACACGTCGCACCTTTTGCGACAAATGCAGTGAATCACTATATTCGAAGCTTCAACACCCGGGACAACTACAATGATATGTGGGGTTTAACGTCCCAAAACCACCATATGATGATGAGAGACGCCGTAGTGGAGGGTTCCGGAAATTTCGATCACTTGCGGTTCCTTAACGCGCGCCCAAATCTGAGAGTGCGGGCCTACAACATTTCCGCCTCTATCGGAAACGCAGCCGCTGTAGCCGGGATTCAATCCCGCGACCTGCGGATTAGCAGCCGAGTACCTTAGCCACTAGACCACCACGGTGGGGCCGGGACAACTTCAATTTGTCGCGGAAAACATTTTAAGTGCGCAGCAGAAAGGAGGCATACGTGGAAATCGACGGGTGCCTTGTCGTTCATCCGTACATCTCATGAGCCGTAACCATGCTTAAGATGAATTGGTCAGTACAGGCCTATGGCAAGGCTATAGCAAAGTGCGAAACAGGGTTAAAATTAATGAACAACGGCTTCAATAACACACAAGTAAACACAATAAATAAGTTAACATCGCTAAATAAAAGGAGCGGCTTTCACTATGGGGGTTAGGCTGGAACTGTCAGATGAGCTAGTGCACGTTGTTCGGCTTTTGCTATATATAAGGGGTTATATCAGAAGTAAAGAAAAGTGCCGACCCACGACTGTCTCTACTTATACGAGGACACCTCAACAGGTCGACACAGGAATGGGGCATGAGGAATGTTAGATATAGGAAGGATAAGGTTGGAGAAGAGAGAAAATAGAAGTGAGGGTCATTCGTTCTGCTTCTCGCAACGGACTCACAAGCCCACACGTGCAGGAAATCCCCCGCCGGAGAAGTATCGCCGCAAAAAGGAAGACAAACGGGCCGGATTGGCGCGTTGCATACCGAGCGCGTGAAGCACTCACCAAAGCACGTAACCTCTGCACGGCAAAAGTTGAACTCCATAACACTCACGAATGGCCAGCTTTTGTTAGAGATGCTATGTTTAAGCTATATATACTGAAATAAGTAAGGCTATAGACTTGGCTTTGTTCCTCCGGTTTTGGCCGCACATACGCGCACCTGTCACGTGGTTCTGACGGGGATGTGCCACGTCACTAGCTACGCAGTGTTACGTTATTATAATCATGTGACTAGGCTACGTGATGTAACGTTGACTTAGGCGCATGACTGACGTCATCGCGTGGTTGCTCCAGTTGCTCCTCCGCGTGCCGGCGCTTCTGCGTCGCCTTCGTCGTTACATCAGAAGTGGAAAACAACCGAATGGAACTCGTTGCATATGACACGTATCTCAACTGCCGTAACAAGCAGGGAGTCACCAAAGCGCAGCAGAAACATTGTGTGCATGTCGCACACGGAGTTTTCCAATCAGTCCAACAAGAATGTATACTCATGTCCAGAACACCCTACAAGCATTGAGGAAGAACGCTGATTTGGGTTAATTGGTTAACGCTCATTTGACGTCGTTGTGTGGACTCACTTCTGACCGGTGACGAGGACATGGTGGGCGTGGTCTAACTCAACCGGAGGACCACAAGACCTGCGAGATAAAGCTGGCAGATAGGTACACACTTGCTTTCACGAGCGACCCGCCTCTGGAACATTCACTGAAAAATTATATTTTGAAAATATAATTTTTCACCCTGCATTATTTTTTCTATTTTTTCCGCCTTAGTGGATCAGTGGCTAGGGTGTTCTGCTACCGACCCGAAGGTGGCGGATTCCATTCCCGCCTCAGCAGTCAGCGCACGTTAAGGAACACCATGGTCGAAATTTCTGAAACCCTCCACTATGCCCTCTCTCATATTCATATAGTGGCTTTGGGACGTAGAACGCCATACAATAGGGAGTCTTGTAAAAGCGTACAAATTAGCTGGTGTTGTGGGCGTAGCGTTTGCGTATGGGCGCGTATGAGTATTCGAATAGCGTTTGTTCCACGCAAAACGCTGGAGTCACCGCAAAGAGGTTTTGTGGGCTGCACGCTATTTCGAATTTCTGGCGGGTGGGCCGCAAACGCTAACGCCAGCAAGCGTTATGAAGTAGGCGTAGTGGCAGCGACCACAACAGATAGCCTACGCAAACCTTTGCGTACGCTATTCGAAAACGCCCTATTAATATTATGATTTTCCGTTTTTCTTAAGGTGTTACTAGAGTCAGCCGTTACCCTAACTTTCGTGTATTCAGCAGGCATCTCTTCGTTACGCGATTAACCGAGCCTAGTTGCGTTAAATTGAAATTCTTCAAAATCTCGCGCTTTTACTGCTCCCCAAGTGCTGTTGATCGCAAATTAAGTGGAAGGTTTATAGCGCGAAGAATAATCGGGAGAAAGACGGAAACAAATAGGGGAAAAAAAGCGGGGGCCGTTTTCGTGGTTTCGCAGTTTTCCTTTCGGTACGCGTGCGAATTCGCCATGTATGGCTACCATGCTCTCACCTTGCAGGTTCGTGCCAGAGTCTCCGAGTTGGCACCTGACAGCCGGCCGGAGGGACGAGGCCATTCGTACTCTGACCAAAATCGCCAGGGTCAATGGCCGACGCGAGATCACCAAGGACGACTTCAAGACCCTACAGGTGAACTACAGGGCGCTTTGTCCATCGCCACAGAGTCACGTGGGCTATTCGCGCTTAATATGGACAGTGGGCCGCAGCAGCAAATCAAGTACATATAGAATGGTAGGGAGAGCTCCAGCCCTAACGCACAACTGTGACCATGCATTTGATGTGAACTGATTAACTGCATGCGTGAATTTCTCCGCTATACGCCAGCTGCAAGCGTGTTCCGCCTTCCTGTGCGCACATGATTGACGAAGTGATATGCGCATCATTGAGCACCCCGATCAGAACACTGAATAATATTGATAATATCAGTGGTTTTACGTCCCAAAACACGATATGATTATGAGAGATGCCGTAATCCGGGGCTCCGGGAGTTTGGAACGCATGGTGTTCTTTAACGTGCACCAGCACGGCTGCAATCGAACCCGTGATTTTCGGGTCGGCAGCCGAGCACCAACGCGTACAGAGGTGGTAAACTCGTTTCCCCGTCTTGTGGGGCCCCTTAAAATGGTGATGCGTTTAGTTTTGCTCTAATGCGATGGTATCAGCCAGTTTTTTAATCTGCACTGCCACGTTGACTGACCGAGAGCGGAGAGTGAGATTTTCAGCACGTACTTGTGCAGTGCGAAACAACCGCAAGAATTGGGAGGTTTTCAGCAAGAAACAGAGTTAAAGCGCCTATAGGGCCTATATATGAGAAAAGAAAAACGGACAGTGAAAAAAAGATTTCAGTGGAGAATAAGTCCTGGAAGCCGGCCACCACTGGCGACGACCGACATCTTGCAATGATGACGTGTGTGGCGTCATGTGATCTACGGAGAGGGGCCGTCGCTTAATTCTGTAAAAATTCGAGCAGTTGCTGATTATTCAATTTCAATGTCAAGGCGGAGAAATTTGATGAAACAGCTCGTTTGCGCGCACGGCTGAGCACGGAACAAAATCGTTCGCCGGAATTCCAACGTTCGCTTAGCAAGGAGATTGTTACGTAGTACGCTACGACTCGCGAGTGCACCGCTGTTCCCCGACTCTTCCGTCGCCAACGGTTTAAAAGAAAACTCCGCGTGAAAGAACACGGATAAACACACGCAACACTGATAATAATTTGATAAGGGTGTCATTGCGCCTTCAAGCGGCACAAAAAGACCGATGCACTCCGGCCGCCTAATAATGTCTCTTGCTGTGGGGCTAGTTGATCAGAAAGTTAATATTATAGCGATAGAAACACAGTCACACAAAAGCAAGTAATGGTGTAAAGACACAAACGTGGCGTAGATCTTCACATCTTGACGTTGGGTATAGCGGGACAGAGTACATGCCTTGGCTTCCTCTAAAACAATCTCTATCTTGTGTGAGAGTCATAGTCTTGCACAGGGCTCTCTAATAAAAGAGGGGGAGGGGACCAAGTTTCAACTCAAAGGCTCCCGCCTCTCCTTCCCTCTCTTCAGTGCACACGCCTTTGGGTGTGGCAGCTTGGGCTAGTTGGTATGGCATGACGATAGTTATAGCGCGAGAACAAAACGACCACACAGAGACAATCTTTCGTGTCCTTGTCTCTTGTGTCGTCGTTTTGTTCTCGCGCTATAACTATCGTCATGCCTTTGGGTGGTTGTATACTTTAATGCTACGATACTTTCTTGGAGGTTCTTTCCTTCCCTTTGCGCTTGTATAGAATGATTGCCAACCGAGAGCAGTCCTATAATTGGGCTCCCTCCTCACCTTCCATTTCCTGTTTTCTTATACGGTGACAATTAGACGCGCACCTGCGCCGGCGCGTCGTCATGCGCTGCGAAGCGATGATCTCACAGAATGTGTTTCCGGTGTACGTCGTGGGCGTGGCTTCTGCACGAGGCGTCGGTGCGTGCATTTTGCGCTACGTGGCGGTGAGGCCGCCGTCGTAGTACACCCTTAAGTGCGCTAAAGATATGTGAAATAACTAAACCAAAAACACAATGGCACACGTCAAGGCGAAAAAAGGCGTAACATATTGTACGATACGATGGACTGCGCCACGCGTAAGCAGCGTTTGAAGTTTGTTTCGTATGACTATCTCTGTCTGAGGGCACTGACCGTCACGGTAAAAGTTCAGAGAAAGAGAGAAAAAAAAGAAATACGTTCGCTTTGTGAAGTTTCGTGAACGGCAAGACAATACGCTATCACTTGACTATCAGTAGACCGGGGCGAGAATCATATTCTGTACCGTTCGTTGCTTTCAACGAATAGAAAACAGGTGCGCAAGATTCGATCTTTACCTAATGAACCCGCATTTCATTTCACGCGGAGTTCACGCGTAAAAGCGCTCCCACGCTTCCTGCATGACGACGGGGCAGTCCTTACACGTATTTTGTGCAGCGTGACAGTGCGGCCTTCCACCTGCTTTCTAAGAATGCTGATTAGCGACGTGGTACACACTGAATGAGCGAAGATGAGCACAAGCACGTAGCGCCGACCTTTTAGGCGATATTCGATACGTCCCCTGAATTCCTGGGCGACACACAAGCGGTATTAAGGGTTCAGGCACATTCCACGCTATAAATATGCTCGCGCACCTGCGCAATATTTTTTTTTTCCCGTTTCCGCGTGTTTGCAGAAGGGGCGTACGGAGCGAGCGATATATTTTTTCCTGCATGTCTGAGATACGAAGACCAACAGCTACGAAGATCGCAGTCGCAATACTTGCTTCGATGACGCACAGGATGCCGATTCAGTCGCACGCTGAGGGCCTATCCACACGCCCCGCAATAGCGTTGGCGCACAGACAATGTGCCCCGGCATACCTCGAATTCTTTGTGCCTCCATTTTTTGTTTTAATTTGGTCTACGTTTTAATTCCCACCTTATCACCGCGAGCCAGATACTTCAGCGCCAGTTGTGCTTATATGAGTTATCTGTAGTATAACACACATGGCAGGAAAGCGCTGTCACACCGACACACCGCATTCCAGCCTACACCACATGCGGCGCGTTGAAACTAGGCTGTTTTGTTTGACAGCACGTGTGCGTTTGCGTCGTGGTGACGAGGTACCGGGAATCAAGGTGTGCCCGCACCTGTGCAAATTGTGTTCCTACGACTAGTAGCGCCATCTGCAAGGGGAAATGAAAATCAGGTAGTAGTATGGCGGTGGCGTTCAGAAAGCGCGGCGCCAACAACATTGGGACGCTCGGTTTGAAAATCCTCGGTCTACGACGGGTGCACTTACTAGGTGGACTCATACGGTACGCCTCACAGGCTTGATTGGAGGCTTATTGCGTACAGAAGAAAAAAAAAATTAACTGTGATATCTACACGGGATCTTGGCGTATGTAAAAAGAATGTCCTCTTGATAGAAGTTATGCCAAGTACTAATTTCGAATAATTACGAGGAGGTTAAACCTTTCGTCGTGTTCATACTTCACAACGTCGGTGCAATAAGAAAAGAAAACAAGAATTCACCGCGATTTGGAAGTTATATATCCACGCAACACAGTAACACGCTAACAGTAAAGATGATAAGGGGAGGATAGGCATATATGCACAGCATCAACTGAGTACAAACGATACAAATGATAGTGCAGACCACAGTGTGACAGCATATTTGTTATAGGATATTGTGGAGCTTCATGTCGAAATCAAGAGGGAACATGTATGTTTCTTATATGCTCAACACCCCCATACGTTCCTAGCCCAGACCCGTGGTTCGGACACAGTTCCGGCAGCGTTCAAACCAGTCTCAAATAGAAAGATAGAGGAAGGGGGGGGGGGCGTAGTGACGCGAAGGTGAACTAGACTTTTGCCCAGTCTACTGTCATAAATGTGGATGGTGATACGACCGTCTCAAACAAGTGGTATCCCATAGAGCGCTGTTTGCAATCGGGAATGGGCCCTTTAAGGAAAATAAACTGAACTGAACAAATGGCAAGGCTTCATGCGTAGTTGAAGCGTCGAAGACGTCCAACACGCACAAAAAGCATCACGTCAAACAATTGTGCAAATATAAGCGAGTGCTGAAAGGGCACGAATTGTAGCGCGTTCAATAACCCTTCTTATTGTGCGTAGTAAAGTGACCTGTCAGCGAACAGCTGTTGCGGGATATGAAGATGACCGTTCCGACAGATGTTGCACCGTGTTTTTCTTTCATAATGGCGTAGGCCATTGAAATCAGTGGTGACAAAGCTGCAATTACGGCCTGTGGAATGACGATTGCACGCTTGTTTGCCGACGTGTTTTCTGACGCGTCGGCCAGCGACAAAGGTTCTGAAGCATCTTATCTTTACGATATCGTAGTGTCAAGGAGCGGGAATGAACCAAGGTGCATATACGGAGGTACCTAATTGTTTATCTCGTTGCTGGTACTTATTGCTGTTTACGGAAAGGTGCAAACAGGACAGGGATGGCAAATAGGTACATAAAGTAGCAGACAAAAGCATTCACTACACCAATCGCTTTGCTTTCTTGACCGAGGCCATTGACGCCGTCTCCTTCGTGGAGAAGTTTATTATTTGTATGTATAAGCTATAGCCCATTATTAGTCAGCTGTGCTCGAAGAAATGTTCACGAATAGCACAATAGCGATAAATTAAATACTTAAAAATGCATTGTCATTGGTCCCTCCCCACCCTACCATTTCCTGGCTATGTTTTGTAAAGGTTTCAGTAGAGCACTGTGAAGTAAAGCGCCATCACTGGATCTATGAAAGTCAATTGAAATTGCTGAAGTCCTCAAGTCCGTCCAAATATAGATCAAGGCGAAAGCCTTTTCACGGGTCTTGAAAAGCGATTGTCACGTGTCACGTGACAATCGCTTCTTTGAATAACCTTCATTAACGACGTGCAAAGGTCTTAACGCCTTTCAGAATGCTGTGGCTGCCGATGACATCGCTGCTGGTGACGGTGATCAGTTATTAACAGGTCGGCAACTTTTCACCACCCACTCACTGCCCAGTTCACGTGGTGTTACAGGTTGGTGCGATTCTATACGCTTTAAGGCGCATTGTAACATCGGTTAACGTGACACCTTGATCAACACGACGACTGGTTCTCTTTCGAGTGCGGTTACAAACACTGACGTGACCCATAGTAGAATACTTGACTGCAGCGAAGAATTCCTGGGTTTAATTGCAGCTCGAACTCTAAATTTCGGAGCATAGCTCTTGGGCGCCCGTTGCAGTCTAGAGCGGCGTTGGCGTAACCGTTAGAGCGAACGCGTCGACGAGGACGAAAGACGGCAGTATAGCGAGGAAAACGTGAGGAGAAGCGAACGACGAAAATTGGGGGACCCTTAAGCTTCGTCTTTAAGAGTTGAACGCGATAGCGAAATCCGGCCCCTAGTGCACCCTTCAACCACTAAGTGCATAGTTAATCATATTTTTTGTTACATACAGACGCACGCACACAAACACGCACACAGTAGATTGGACCAGCGCGCGCTATTATCACCGAATGCAAACAAAATGCGTTAAAGGGGCCCTGAAACACTTTTTCTCGTAACAATAGAACGAATTCACTAGAAGTGCTTATGAACTCAAGAATTCAACGCCGCAAAAATTTTAAGAATCCGTCCAGTGCGAGTGGAGTTACATCGGTTTGTCGCATGCTGCAATTGCATTATCTCTTTTTTCGTCCCGACGAAAGTGCTGGAAGCTAAGCAGGGAGGGGCGGTAGGGCAAAGAAACTACCGCGCCTCGGGATTTTGAGCACTTCTTTTTCTTCGAATGCGCGGCTTTCTCAGTGTCACATCGCGCGCGCACGCGTGGACATGTAGCGGCCTCCCACGGCTATCTCGGTAACTTAATTTTTCGGTCACAGACGCACAGACGATTTTTCACTCACAACCAACGGGGCCGACGCCGGCGGCAGGTTTTCTGCGACACGAGCTCTTTACCGCTATCGCGTTAATAGCGAGACGCCACGTTCCCTGGCGGCCACTCACGGCGTCATGCAGCGTCACAGTTGTGCGCGCCGCCCTGCGTCGGCTGTTGTGAAACTCGCCCACGCGTTGTCTGCCGCGCTCTCCCGGTGAGCGAAGCAGTCGCGCTATGCTCCCTCTGTGGAGGTTGATGCGAAACAGGTGGCATGAAATTGTGCGCGTCAGTTGAGCTACTCACGCTGTTCTCTTCTTGATGTAAAACGTGCACCTATATACAAAAATAGTCTCGGCCAGTTCTTTTTGAACAATGAAAGCCGCAACTGGTGAAGTGTGTCGTCGGCCGCTGCACCTAAATGAGCTGCCAGAATAGAGACTCGATACCGCCAAAGGGGAAGCATTTGCCACCAGCAATCGCAAAATCAAAGCACCTAAACAGCTGCGCTCAGTATACACATTAGACAGTATCGTAATCGACGGCGGTTTTTTTTTTATGGAGGCGAAAGCTTTTGATTCCCCATCAAAGGCGAAAAGCGAACGTCGGTGTCAGCGCGAGGGGTGAAAAGAAATATCATGTGCTGACATCCCCATATCACGTCATCATAACTTCGCAAGTTACCGAAATTTGTGACGCCATCCCGACACCATCACTTGACATTGTCGCTTCGTCAAAGGTGGACCCACTTCGAAGGCGCAGCAAAACCTTGTTTGGTGCAGAAAGCTCTCAGGAATAGAGGGAGAGGGGTGGATTTTTACAATCAACCGTGAAGAAAAATGTGATGACTTTCGCTGTTGGGTCAGGCAAATGCACCAGGCACCGTGGGGCGTCTTATTCAGTCTTCTTCTTATCGAGGTCACGAGTGATTTTGAGCCACACATGGCGGCCATTGTCTGATAATGCTCTTACGTATTTCGCCTTACTCACGGTAGTCCCATTCAGTACCTCGATCCATGAAAATTCTTGTTGGAGCATCAGCCATATCTTTCTATTTGATCATCCTAATATAGACTGCTGAATTTTCATTACATTAGGGAGCCGCTCAGTATACAGTCTAATAGACTTCCTACAATACAACATGGTAAGAACTTCAGGTCAGTGCCAAAGCCGATTGGTCAGTTCAGGAGATTTATTTACAAGGATGCCTGTAAGCAACTTCCATAAATGCGACTACTGTGTTACTGCATGTTATCGGAGTAGCTGCATGCATCATTTAATGCGGTCGATTGTGGCACATTTCAGCTTAGATACAATCTGACAGAAAAAAAAAATACTTTCAGCTGACCTTGATTAAAGTTATATAACCTTTCTGATCTGCAGATAAAGACAGCGGAGGTAACTCAGATGGAGGAGAAGAGGAGCTTCTGGAAGGACACCTTTGCTCTGGTGGCGACTCCGCGCCTACGGAGGAATACTCTGGTGCTCTTCGGAGGATGGTAAAATGGCCAATCAACTTGTATTCACATCAGTGTTGTTAGTCTCGCATTTTTCCTCGTATGATCAAACATTTCACGAGGATAATGAGAAGGAAGCCTGCATGGTCCGAGCACGCGCTGGTCAGGAAACCATAGGCATTGGTTGACACTCAGTTGACGGTCACATTATAGCAACTTAAGGTTAGTTTGATGAATTTTGAAAATTTTACTCAAACCAGATAATGCACACAGAAGCTCAACCAAGGCAATGATGTGGCACATACTGTGGTATACATTCGAGCTCCACTGATACGTTTTTTAATGGTCCGTACACAAATAGTATATGTGAACGACACTCATCTTCGCAGTGAATAGCGCAATGCTGTCCTCACTACGATCGAGCCGGTCTAAACGAACCTTCAGTGCCATTTTCGCAACTAATGTATAACTTACACACGTATAATGTATAACTTATATGCACGTATGGTACATATGCGCCGTCTGTGGAGCGCTCCAGCTAAACAAAGACGGCAGGCCCACCACTGCCAGCTCATTTATAAGCGCAGTCACAAACGAAGCGCAAAATACCTCTCCACAGGGATTAACGCGGTTCAATTTTATTCGTAGAAATATTCATAGACGTAAATGTGGTTGTTCGCTGGCTCATGTCGCTGTCGGTGTGCGGACACGTGGTGCAGGTTCCTCATCTGCCTCGTCTACAACGCCAACACGTTAGAGCTGAGTCATCTAGGTCTGAACGTGTACGGCACATATTCGACGGCTATTGCGTTCGAGCTTCCCGTCAACCTGTTCACCATACTGGCTCTGGACAGGCTGGGAAGGCGGTGGCCCAACGTGGGCTTCATGTTCATCGGCGGCACCATTTCCCTAGTGATGGCCCTGCTCAGGACAGGTGCGTGTGCTTTTTATTAGTTAATTGCCTGACTTAAAGTTACTGATTATCCCCGAGCGCTCTTTGCCGGCTGTCTAATCTTGACAAGACCCGTGTGGAATTACCTAAATAGCAACTGCCGAGGCATAGCCAGGGTAGGTTAAGCGGGAGGGGTTCATCTTTCTCCCATCCGCACACCGAACACGTGCCCCGATGTTCTCACTGCTCGCTGTGTGAGCTCGCGCAACTAAGTCACGTTTACCCACTTATATGCTTAAATAAAAGAGGCAGTGTACATGACGTATGCGATGAACTGGAAGTATTCACGTATGTAGCAAATATTGATGGTGGTGGAATTTCGTGGAAGCTGCAGAGCAGTGATGGTTTTTTGAAGTTCCTAGTAATCGCAGTCTGGGTAAAAAATTGACCCTGCGGTTTTCAGAGATGCATGCATACACTGACACATTTTCCTTTCAAGTTGGACAACTCTGGCCGTACCATAATTAACCTTGCCGAGTTTGGTATACTGCTTTATTTTAGTCAGCACGCTTATAGTGTCTTGAACTTTGAACTTGATCTTTGAACTTATTTAATCGATAGTCTGGAGCGCTTTCTGTTTAAGATATGTGCTTGCGAGGTCGAGACGCTACCTCGCTGTTTTCGTCCCTGATAATCACAATGTAGTGGTCTTTTTCAGACGGTGCTTGAGCAACCTTGTCTACATCATTATTTCCACTGACTGCGCTGTAGTCATAAGAGTATTGCAAGAGTATGTCATGTTTTTTTTCTTTACGTCGGCATATATCACGTCCACTGGAGGGGTATCTTGTTGGGGAAATTGAAATACATGTCTTTTGTATTATAGCGAAATGAAGCATACTGAGCAAAACCATCAGTATATTATCACCGTAGACATTGTTACTTAAGGACTATAACACCATCAGAACACCATCCTTGTTGGTGTAACTATAACATCAGAACCATGACACCATCAGAACTGTTAGTTTCTGCGTAGTTATTTCTGCATGCAGACGCTCGACGAAACCACAGTTCAACCTTATATCGCCAGGATGAAGCATAACCCCATGACATTTTCTTATTTACGGACGCAGACTCATCGGCAGCAACGCTGGTGATGGCCGTGCTCTCAATCGTGTGCTACGCGGGCGGCTACAACATCACCTATCAGCTGGCCTCCGAAATCTTTCCCACCGAGATACGAGGCCGAGGAGTGCTCATCAAGCGGCTATTCGGCGACATCGGCAGCTGTCTGGGTGCCGATGTTGCTTACCTGGTGAGACGACAGCTGGATTATTGGTCACACAGCGGGAATACATCACACGTTCACCTTTTTATTTTTAGTTAGGCTTTTAGTTCCTTATGCATTTACCCAAAACGACTCGAAAGCAAAAGCCAGCTTCACCATCACTCAGTCGTACAATCACTCAGTGGTACAATACAATCGACTGAGAAGCTTGACTTCTCAGTCGACTGTATTGGTCTCATCCTCTCCCCGAAGCTTTTTGCCACTAAGGTGGTTTAGCTGGGCCTCCGTGATCGAATTCGCAGGAAGCTTTCCGCTCCTCACGTGGTTTTGCAGTGCCTCCGGGATCGGCCCACGTTTCACCAATGATGTCATGAGATGGCGTCATCATCTGGCGACACAGTGGCGTCATAAATTCGGCGACCCGCGATTCTACGACGACGTTATTGGGCAACGTCGTCATGTGACAGTTTCTGCATCACTCGAGTTGTGCCGATGCCGAAGGTCGAATTTCGGCTTTGATGAGACAGGCTTTCTCCTTAAGAGATGTTGTTATGCATGCTGTTTAAATGAAGATAAATATAAAAAAATTTTCACACAAGCCCTCCACTTATATAAGTTAAACCTAGGTGGGAATAGATACTGGAAGGTAAAAAGGATGATCCATCCCGCTCACTAAATCGTTGCCGTTGACGTTTTTCAGTGTCACTTGCCATCGAGCGGCATCACAAGATTTGCGTACTGCGCAGGTGGAGTACGATCGGTATCTTCCGCTGCTAGTGATGGGCGTGTTGTCTCTGCTAGCTGCGCTGCTGCTCTTTTTCGTGCCGGACACAGTGCACGAACCGCTGCCACAGACTATCGAGGACGGCGAGCAGTTCGCGAAAGACCAGGGTCTCTGCTTTTGTCCCGTGCTCGTCAAAAGGTTGCCAGACCGACAAGACAAGGAGATGTGAGTACCGCGATAACCTATAGATAGATTTTCTTTTGAACTAGACCGTTAAGACGGAAACAGGGTCGTTTGGTTGCATAGTCTTTTTTGACGCATTTAGCAACATTGTCTTTAGCTGCAAATCAGTTCTGAAGAATTCAGAAACGTAACGGAAGGGATATATATCTCTTTCACATTCTTCATATGAAAGTAATACCGCAAAGATTGCGAGCAAATGAAGGAACCTCTCAAATCACGTGGACCGGTATTCGGGGCAGGCAGCATGGTTTTCACGTCACTGATTTATCCACCTTTTTGCCTGTCATACTTCCTTTCAGGGCGATCAATACAATGCTTACGATAAGCAGTTTGAACCCAATGTTTGCATTTAGCTGAATGTATATGATTCACCACTTTCTAGCCACAGTTTGCTTCAGTCTCGCCGGAGTGCGATGTGACATTTGGACCCAATATAAATGAATGCTGTATCGATGCTCATAAATGGCGCAGGACGCTACATCAATTTATACACTTTAATTTCATTGTAAATGAGGAGAGTGTAGCCTGAAGGCAATCATGATTAAGACTCAACCTCCTGCTGTTGTGTGTCCTTTTGTATCAGCAACCGGAATATGGTTAGTACATTACTTCATGCCACAAAAATTGCATTTCATTGACCACTGTTTAGTGAAGAAAAGACATATTGCTGTAATCACAGATAAGAAGAAATGTTGATGAAAAAGGAAAGGAGGAAGAAAACATTCATCTAATATATAAAATAGAAGAAACACTGCAAACTGGAAAATACTTTATGCGGGATAGGAAACGTGCTTGGCGATGAAGCACTTCTTGGAGCATTTTGTTTAAGTGGAGACAATATTTTGCACAGCATCGATAACCACACATTTTGAAAAATAAAGAAAAAGCTCTTTCTCTCTCTCTCTTTCTCTCTGGAAAAAGCCATACTTGGGTGCTATATCTATTTTATTATCAAGGAAGACTTAACTGAGAGGCGATATAGCGTAAAGCAGGACCCACACAATACACATACCTCGTGTATTGTATACTTTGGGTTTTAATGTTATGACTCTGTTATAAACAAAGAAAAGAAGGAAAAAGTCAATGATTGCTTTACTGGTTTCTTTTACAGGGGCGACAAATCGAATGGAGAGCCCGTCAAGAACCAGGAAATTGTTACGCACTTGTAGAAGTACAAGCGATCAACCACTTCATCACCAAAGACGTACCTTGGTTGGGTAAAAGAGGAGGGACACTCGCTCAGTTGACCAATAAACTTCTTATGTTACGCGATTGGATTATGTGTATTATTCAAAGCTCGCGCGCGGCGGCACACATATCTTTTGGGAGCCTGATTTAGCAGACCTGAGAAATATCGTGTTGGCAGCTCGGGAGTGGAGGATGGTGAAGATTTAATCGCGGAGCTGCATTTAAGCCGACCGCTAGTAGGTGCCGAGTGAACAGCAAACTGTAATCATTATGGACTAGCAGGTGCCGTCTTCTTACTCTTCCACATGTTCTGCTTCCCTTCCAGAACACGTGCGCTGGTTTGTCCGACGTGCGGTGCAATAACTCTGATCGCTGACAGAATGAGCACAGAAAGATAGAAAGAAAAAGGAAGTAATGAGTGAAACGGAACGCGAGGATGAAAAGGAAAAAAAAATACAGAGAAAGACAGAGAGTGAAAGATGTAGCACGAAACAGGCACACATAAAAAGAAAGTACAAAAAGAGCAATAGAAAACGACAAAGAGAGAGATAGATAAAGAGTGAGGATCAAATAAAGAAAGCGAGAGAAACAGGTTAAAAATTGAGGAAGCGAGAAATGTAGAGAAAATGAAAGCGAAGGAAGATAAAAACTTGAAAGAGAGAGAAAAGAATAGATAGATAGAGAAAGACAGAAATTAAATTAATCACAGACAAAAAGAGAAAATAAAAGAGAAATAGAAGAATGGAGAAAGAAAAAGATAAAGATAAACAAGGCAGGCCACCCAGCTCCACTGTTCATGCTCGGCATCACGAGTGCGAAGCTACCCTAATGTTTTACACATGACGCGCATTACACCGAATACACACATTGCACGCATTACACACAAAACACCAATTACACATATTACAAAAAATACGCAAGGTGTTAGGTTAATTAACGGAGATGAACGCTGATCTTCAACGAGTGACATCAGAACAGAGCCTAACCCACCTCCTCATAGACTTCGCGATGCGTGTGTCTGTCACAACTGAAGGTGAATTTTTTTTCGCAGCCCGTTACGTGTGCGTAGCTCTCAACTCTTTGTCAGTAGCCGTTGAGTAGCCCTCAAAGAATAGTCATCAGTCAGTGAACAGCTAGCATACATGCATTTGCAAGTACAAGAAAACTTCATGACGACTGCGCCCGATGTTGGAATAACTTACGAGATCACTTACAAACAACGCAAGGTAAGTAAACACAATAATGAGGAGTATAGGAAGTAAAATAAAAGCGTATAAACTGAAAAACTGGCAGCAGTATCTAAACTACTCAACTGACCGAGTCTCACTTCGCTGCCCCACGCAGGCCACCGTCTCTGCAGAACATCTCCCACCTTCGAATAGCCAGAAGTTTGTACTTTGAAATCCCTGAGTAGACTTGGATACTGGTGTATATTTTTAGGGTCTGTGCTCAATTGATATGACAAAAAAAATGTGCCCTTCAGATATTCACGCTTCAACGATTTGCACCAAGTGAACTTCGATCATATACGGCCCAACAGCTGCAGCAACGGCACGTGCGACTTTGTACCCTTCAGGCCATGCCTGATTCTTTTTAAACATTTTTACTAACCGTCTAACGGGACGGGAAACTGCTTCGAAACAAATTTATCTTTGCATACGCAGCTGCTGTGAACCGAGGTCCAGCAGGTCGCTCATGAAGCGGAAAACAAGAGACCTAGCATGGGTAGAACTGGGTGAGTCCATTGCAATGTACTTGCCTCAACAGAGAAGGTTCGTGCAGGCCTCTAGTAGTTTCTTTACTCCTTTACTACACTGCATTTTCGGTAAGTGATCTATGCTACACCTAAGAAAATGAACATTTTGCCGCGGTTTCGTTTGAGTGACGTATCAACATACAGTTGGGTGACTGCAGGTTAAGAAGCGAATAGCACAAAATTAAATGCGGTTAGGTGATTCTATATATTGATTTGATTTATATATGGGGTTTAAGGTCCCAAAACCACCACATGATAATGATAGACGCCGTAGTGAAGGGCTCCGGAAATTTGGACCCCATGGGGTTCTTTAACTTGCACCCAAAGCTGAGCACACGGGCCTACAGCATTTTTGGCTCCATCTAAAGTGCAGCCGCCGCAGCTGAGATTCAATCCTGCGACAGCTGGTCAGCAGTCGAGTGACCACCGTGGTGGGGCATGAATATATATATATATATATATATATTGTTGCGGGTTCGCGGCTATGCAGCTATGCGGGCGGTGCGAAGAAGAAGACGACGACGTTTTTGGGCTGTTCGAAATACACAACGGCTGCCATCTTGACTGCTGGAGTACTTTTCTACTCTAAAGTAGTAAATACATTCGCAACATTTTGGTGGTGGCGCTGGGTACGACGCAAGACGGAACTTCGAAGCGGACGTGTTCTCGACTGCCCGACCATGGCAACAGAAACCAATTCTGCCGCTCCTGTTTCAGCCGCGACTCCGGCGCAGCCTGTACAGCCGGTCGTATTGACGCAACCGCGCGACCCTGGCAACTTCTGCGGCACCGACCATGTTGACGTTGACGACTGGATTCCGAAGTTCGAGCGGTTTGCAGCAGTGTACCGGTAGGACCCTACGATGATGCTCGCCAACGTTGGCTTCTATCTCTGCGGAACAGCTGGCGCGTGGTTCGAGGCTCATGAAGCGGACATAACCAGCTGGGATACTTGCAAACAGAAGCTTCGTGACCTGTTTGGTAAGGCCGTCGGACGCCAGCGGGCCGCTTCTAAAGAACTCTCTGGTCGGGCACAAACTACGACCGAATCATATGTCACCTACATCCTTGACGTTCTCGCCCTTTGCCATCGTGCCGACCCCAACATGTCCGAGGAAGACAAAGTAAGCCATTTACTTAAAGGCATTGCAGATGATGCTTTTAACATACTGGTTTCCAAAGACTGTTCCACCATTGATGACATCATCAAAGAGTGCCGCCGATTCGAAGAGCTGAAGAGTCGCCGGGTCGCCAAGAATTTCTTGCGACTTCCGAACACGGCCGCTACGTCATCTTGCGAGGACCTTCAGCCGCCATGCAGTCAACCACATAACAACGAAAGTGTGGTTCGCATCGTTCGTAGAGAAATCGAGGCCGCGTCTCCGTCTTTTCTGACCCGCCCATCTGATGATCGACCAACGATCTCGTTGATCCAACAGGTCGTGAGAGAGGAGCTGGCAAACGTTGGGCTGCAGCCTGTGTGTTCGTTGACGGAACCTCGGGTCAGTACCATAGCGCCTTCTCCTGCACCAGAAAGATTCCGCCGCTATCGTGATCCTGCTCAGTGGAGGACACAGGACGACAAGCCTATATGTTTTCATTGTCATGGTGTAGGACACATCTCCCGCTACTGTCGTTTCCGCACGTATCCACCTCGGTCGTTTCCTGGCTATCGACGTGACGACAACCACCGGCCCCTGCAGTACAGCGCTCGTGACGATGGACCGTACAATGGCACTCCTGCGACACCAGTCCGCCGGTCCAGCCGTTCGCCGTCCCCGCATGACCGTCGCTCCAGGTCACCTCAGCACCGCCGCTATTCGTCGCCCCACCCTAGTGGACGCCCTTCTTCGGAAAACTGAGCAATGCAGCTCCCGGAGGTGACGCTGCATTGGACTCCCGACCTGAAAACCCTCTGCTGACCTTGACTACGGACAAGAACCTGCTTGATGTAGAAGTGGATGGCCTTCCTGTTACTGCCCTTATTGACACCGGCGCACATATTTCAATTCTGAGCTCTGACCTCCGTGCACGATTAAACAAGGTCCTTACGCCGCCAGAGTCCCTATTTGTACGTGTCGCTAGTGGAGCGACCCCGGCTGTGCTCGGAATGTGCACCGCGCGTGTGAGATTCGCCGACCGCCAGACGTCCGTTCTATTCCATGTTCTCGCTCACTGTCCACATGACGTCATCCTTGGACTCGATTTTTTGTCCGACCACTCCGCTGTAATTGACTGCTCAGCCGGCGTCGTGCAACTTGACTTGCCTGCGGCCACCGAAGAGTCGAAGATGGTACAGAACAAGCTTTCGTGCGCTGAGTTTGTTCGCCTCCCACCCCAAGCCCTAACTTGTGTCACAGTTGAACCGTATCCCAGTGTTCCGGATGGGGATTACGTGGTCTTTCCCTCTCCCGGTGTTTTATTGGCCCGCAACGTTTCCTCCCCGTACACCATATTAACTGTCACAGCGAACAAGACGTGCCTTCCTCTTCTGAACTTCGGACTCGGCCCTCAAATCCTACCACAAGGCATTGTTCTCGCCACTCTTTCACCGTCACACGAGTGCCAGATCTCATCAGTGTCACGTGAACTGGCCACAGTCGCCTCGCCGAACCCGCATAGCACCGACCCAGCCAAATCTACACGGCTCAACAATGTAACTAAGATGATTGCCTCAGACCTCTTGCCGTCTCAGGTCAAAGACCTCACTGATCTTCTCACGAGCTATTCGGACATATTTGACTTTGACGGTAGGCCCATAAGTCAAACATCGCAAGTCAAACATCGCATTAATACCGGTGATGCAGCTCCAATTCACAGGCGTCCCTATCGAGTGTCACCATCAGAACGCCAAGTTATCCAACAGGAGGTGAATAAGATGCTCACAAAAGGCATCATAGAGCCCTCATCGAGTCCGTGGGCGTCCCCTGTAGTCTTAGTTAAAAAGAAGGACAATACCTGGCGTTTCTGCGTGGACTATCGGCATTTAAACAAGGTCACCAAAAGGGATGTCTACCCGCTTCCTCGTATTGATGATGCCCTGGACTGCCTTCATGGCGCAACCTATTTTTCTTCGATAGACTTACGCTCCGGTTACTGGCAGATCGCCGTGGACGACCTCGACCGGGAGAAGACCGCCTTTGTAACGCCTGACGGTCTCTACCAATTCAAGGTAATGCCGTTTGGCTTGTGCAATGCGCCGGCAACGTTCGAGCGGATGATGGACACGCTTTTGCGCAGCTTTAAATGGTCTATCTGCCTGTGTTATCTGGACGACGTGATTGTGTTTGCCCCAACCTTTAAGTCTCACCTCGAGCGCCTTTCCTCAATTCTTTCAGTATTTCGAGAGGCTGGGCTCCAACTTAATTCCTCGAAATGCCATTTTGGGCATCGCCAAGTTACTATTCTAGGGCATCTCGTTGACTCCTCCGGCATCCGCCCCGATCCCGACAAAGTCCGAGCTGTCCTGGATTTTCCTGTACCGACTTGTGTCAAGGACGTTCGAAGTTTTGTGGGCCTATGCTCATATTTCCGACGATTTGTCAGAAACTTCGCAGAGGTCGCACGCCCCCTCACTGATCTTTTGAAGAAAGATGTACCATTTGAGTGGGGTCCTGATCAAGGCACGGCCTTTTCCCAGCTCATAACACTTCTGACCACGCCACCGATTCTCGCCCACTTCGACCCGTCTGCTCCAACCGAGGTCCGCACTGATGCTAGTGGCTACGGTATTGGCGCGGTTTTAGCCCAGCGTCAATCCGGTCACGATCGAGTTCTTGCGTATGCCAGCCGGCTCCTTTCTCCTGCCGAACGCAATTACTCTATTACGGAACGCGAGTGCCTGGCGCTTGTATGGGCAGTTGGTAAATTCCGCCCCTATTTATATGGCCGGCCTTTCACAGTTACCACTGACCATCACGCTCTATGCTGGCTTTCAGCCCTCAAAGATCCAACGGGGCGCCTTGCTCGTTGGGCTCTGCGCCTCCAGGAATTCACATACACAGTGGTTTACAAGTCTGGCCGTTTACACCAAGACGCCGACTGCCTCTCTCGGTACCCCGTTGACGCTCCAGATCTAGTAACCGACGACGCGTCCATCTGTATTTCCTCGCTCTCTGCTTTCGGCAACATGGGATGTGAGCAACGGCGTGACGCGTCCCTACGCGAGCTAATCGACCGCCTGAACACAGGCTGTACAGACAGTTCGCTTCGCATGTTCGTTGTCATAGACGGCATTTTATACCGCCGCAACATGAACCATGTGGGAAACGAACTACTACTCGTAATACCCACTCATTTGCACTCGACCGTACTTCAGCAACTACATGATGTACCAACGGCTGGCCACCTTGGTGTTGCCAGAACGTACGACCGTGTCCGCCGACGCTTTTTCTGGCCCGGCCTCTACCGTTCTGTACAACGTTATGTTAGGTCTTGTGAGTCGTGCCAACGCCGCAAAAAGCCAGCGGTACACCCCGCCGGGCTCCTTCAACCGATCGACGTACCTGCCGAGCCTTTCTATCGTGTCGGCCTCGACCTGCTGGGCCCTTTCCCTCTTTCTACCGACGGTAACAGGTGGGTCGCCGTCGCCATAGATTACTCGACCCGTTTCGCAATTACGAGACCTCTTCCAAGCAGCTGCGCTACAGATGTCGCCGACTTTTTGATTCAAGACGTCATCTTACATCATGGTGCTCCTCGTCAACTGGTCACCGATCGCGGTCGCTACTTTTTATCTAAGGTAATTGACGATCTACTTCGTTCTTGTGCAACCAAGCACAAGCTTACGACGGCCTACCATCCTCAAACAAACGGCCTCACAGAACGTCTGAATCGCACACTCACTGACATGCTCGCCATGTACGTGTCGACGGATCATCGTGACTGGGACATTGCGCTACCCTTTGTCACTTTCGCTTACAATAGCTCACGCCACGACACTGCTGGATATTCTCCCTTTTACCTTTTGTATGGAAGAGACCCGACATTGCCGTTCGACACGCTTGTACCCAACCCTACCGACCTGTCCACAGCATATGCTCGCCGCGCTATTAGCACCGCGGAGAAAGCCCGTCAGATTGCCCACCAGCGCCTTTCGGACTCGCAGCTCCGTCAGAAACGTAGCTATGACAGCCACCATCGGGACGTCCACTTTAGTCCAGGTGACCTCGTTCTTCTGTGGACTCCGTCGCGACATGTTGGTCTGGCTGAAAAGCTTCTACCCAAGTATTCCGGACCTTATCGTGTGCTACGGCAGGTAACTGATGTTACCTATGAAATAGCACCTCTAAACCCTTCGATACCTTCCACATCTTCCGACATCGTCCACGTCGCTCGCCTCAAGCCGTACATCTCGTCCAACACCTGCTAACAAGCGCCGGGTCGGCGCTTTTCGCCGCCGGAGGTCGATGTTGCGGGTTCGCGGCTATGCAGCTATGCGGGCGGTGCGAAGAAGAAGACGACGACGTTTTTGGGCTGTTCGAAATACACAACGGCTGCCATCTTGACTGCTGGAGTACTTTTCTACTCTAAAGTAGTAAATACATTCGCAACAATATATATATATATATATATATATATATATATATATATATATATATATATATATATATATAGTGGGAGTAATAATTCAATGGGTCAGTTCGTCTTCTTGAAGGTATGGGATATGGCACAACGGGATTGATTGATATGTGGGGTTTAACGTCCCAAAACCACCATATGATTATGAGAGACGCCGTAGTGGAGGGCTCCGGAAATTTAGACCACCTGGGGTTCTTTAACGTGCACCCAAATCTGAGTACACGGGCCTACAACATTTCCGCCTCCATCGGAAATGCAGCCGCCGCAGCCGGGATATGAACCCGCGCCCTGCGGGTCAGCAGCCGAGTACCTTAGCCACTAGACCACCGTGGCGGGGCATGGCACAACGGGAGCGTTGTCAACAAGGATAAATATATTTATTTCCCAACAGTTTCGGGAGGGGTCCTCCCTTCATCAGGGGATGAGTTATACTAACATGAGCTTCCCAACTTCGTTGCTGCCGCGTCCCTCTCGCCTTGGGAGATGTTTGCGAGAGTGAGAGAGAACTCAAAAAAGAAAGAAAGAAAGAAAAAGAAAGAGAAGAGAAAAGACGAAAAGAATAAAAGAAAAAAAAGAAGAAAAAAAAGTAAAAAAGAGGAAAAATCCCTGTCAACACTGAGAACAAAACCAAGTGTCCGTGTACGTCCACATCTGGTTTTTATCCCGTGCTTGTCAGTTCTCGGCGTTTGTCGGGCCACCCAAGATTGTCGCCGCGGTGGCGGGAGGGGTCCGTGACGGTGTGCGTAAGGAAAGCGTTTACCCTTAATGGGTCGGTCGGCTCTCTTTCATCTTCGTCCGTATCCCTTCAATAGTCATCAAGTGGTAGGCGAACAGAACCACTTTGTATGTGCATGTGAAAAAAAGGAAAAAAAATAGAAGATGAAAAAAGCAAGAAAGGACAGTGTACACGTACGAGTCAGTCAGAAAAAATAAGCATGGTCTCCAGCTATCAATCTTTGTCAACAATTTCTTCCTGGCTCACTTCTCGGAGGCGGGAGAGTTTCTGCATGTGGGCACCACGGACATCCTGAAGACTAGCTCTTCAATATCACTGGATTCGTTGAGGAAGGCATTAAAACGAATGAGGCAGATGCGCACGAACATCAAGACTCTGCATCTTAGTCTGCCACAACCTCGCGCATCCAATCGCCGATGGCGGGACTCGAACTGGCGATCAATGAATCGGTTTAATATGGAGGTACAACGATTCAGCATAGAGGCCCGCCGTCTCTGCCAATACGGGTTGTTGGGAGCAGGCGTCTATTACGTCGAACATGGTTTCTCAACACTCCCGCTGCGCCGCTTCCTGGCTGCTGACGACTTACATGCAAGCTTCGAGGGAGTCGGGCTGCTGGCACAGCACACGAGGGTGCAGCTGCGATGGACGTCGGCGGCATGGAGATCGGCGGCAATCGCTTGCACGGACAGCTCTAGTGCCAAGCCCCCTCAACAACAAGGAGCCGAGCGATACACAGAGCCATCCAGGGCTCCAGCAGTGGCGATGTCGCCACTACCACCAGCGAGGCTAGCGAGCCAGCGAGTCCCACCAGTGAGTCAGAGATCGGCGGCAACTGCTTGCATGGCAAACTCCAGTGCCAAACCCACTCAACAACAGGGAGCCGAGGGACACAAAGAGCCATCCAGGGTCCCAGCAGTGACGACTTCGCCACTCCCACCAGCGAGGCCTTACAACACCAGGCGGACGAATGCGGCGAAGACCAAGGCGGCGGCTTCCAAATGACACGGGGAAACAAAAGGTACGGGCAGTCTTAAACACGCATGGTCCCAATCATTTCTAGCGATTAGGAAAATCATTGAAAAACGGGTGCAATACGAAAAACACGCGGAACAACTAACCAAATATCTATCTCGCGAAATTGCACCTAAGAGCCTCCGCCTAGTCTGCAACCCCTCAATGTAGGGGGAAGTGGGAAAAAATATTACTAGAAGCGTCCTTGCAACTGACTCGGGTCATTGCGGACCATAGTGAGCGTAAGGCCACCGAATACAGTGTCACGGAGGCCACGCAAAAATTGGTATCTAATCTCGGAGAGCACGAGGCAAGAGAACTGGAAAGATATGAACTAAAAAAGAGAGGCGAAATTTTTGTAGTAAAAGATAGAAAATTCAATCGGGACTGCAGAAACTCCACTGCTCTGCAACAGAAAAATAGGAATGAGGCCGTACAAGAACGCCAGGGACCACCCGAACCACAACCTAACTTTGAGGAGAAAAATGGGAACTCGAAACTACAGTGCAATCCTAATCAAAACACCCTTACTCTCGAATATGACGCTGACACTCCCGTGCCACGTAATAGCCAAGAGCAGCCGAAAACTTATGAAAAAAATGTCCTCAATCTGTCCAACACAACGCTCACACCCGCTCAGCTTCAACTTTTGTCGAGAGGCCTTTTGTCCATCATCCGGTAGATTCAATGAATTTTAACTGTAACAAGACCTCGATAACTTTGCGCGTAATCTCCGCCTCCGTGAATACTTTCATGATCGGAAGGACTGTACGGACGAGAATAGATTGATTGGTGGTGACAAATCATGGTGTCCAGGGGAGCAGAGGGACAAACACCTCGATATGTATATATCAGCAGTTCAAAAAGATATCATCAGAGCGTATGCTTTTAAATCGGCCATCTTGAAACAACATATAAAAGTCAGAACGAAGGGCACTCGATGAACTACGAAAAAACACTGAAATTACCATCAAACCGGCTGATAAAGGGGGCTGCATAGTAATTCTAAACACGTCGGACTACTTAAAGGAAGGGGAACGACAACTATCAGACACAAAATTCTACAAAGAACTTCCAACGAACCCGACTCCAAAATTTGAAAGGGAGATAAAAGTAACCCTAAATAATCTCCGCCGGGACGAGAAAATTACCGGGAAAATGTTAAAAGCAACGTTACCGGCCCATTCTGTTCCCGGTCGATTGTATTTGCTCCCCAAAATACACAAGGAAGGCAATCCGGGACGTCCGATAGTATCCACTAACAGCACATCAATAGAAAATATATCAGAATTCATCAATTCCTTAATAAAAAACATCCCCCCAAATTTTCCCTATTACCTAAAGGACACAAATCACTTCATCTGCGAAACTTCAAGTCTCGACATCCCAGGCGGTAGTTTTCTGGCGACCATGGACGTCTGCTCACTGTACACCAACATACCCCACCATGACGGAATAGCGGCTATGGTTTCTGAATATGTAAAATCAGACTCATCAACGAGTGTAAGTGGCGAGGTACTGTTTACACTTCCTGAACTTGCACTAAATTATAACCATTTTGAGTTCAATGGCAAGCATTTCCTTCAGGTCAGTGGCACTGGAAAGGGCACGAAAATGGCCCCACACTTCGCGAGCACTTTTATGGCTTCACTTGAAATCCCATTCATTGAGCGACGCACCTTGAAACCTTTCTACTACAGAAGATGCTTAGACGATATTTTTATGATATGGAACCACGATGAGGGAAGTCTTTTCCGCTTCATAGAGGATTTTAACAAGTTCCACCCGTCAATTATATTCACGCACAAAATTTCCAAAACTAGCATTAACTTCTTGGACGTCACTGTCATGGTAAAAAATGTCCGCTTGTCAACAAACCTTTACAAAAAGCCTACAGACCGTCAAATGTACCTACATTTCAACAGCAGCCACCCAAAGCATTGCAAAACGGGTATTCCATATTCTCAGGCCTACCGGTACCGAAGAATATGCACCGATATGCGGGAATTTGACAGACATGCGGAACACCTAAAGCATTTCTTATTGAAACAAAATTATCCGGAAGACATTATTGACGATGCCATACTACGTGCTCGCAACGTGAACAGGAATGATATAATTAAGGAACCAAACAGAGTATCTAAAACGACTTCCCAAACGAACCTTGCACTAACTTACTCCTCATCAGCGCCACAAATCAACAACATACTTTCCCGCCATTTCAACATAATCAGGCAAAGCAAACGACTAACTTCTATTTTCGCGAAGCCACCTCACGTGGTGTACCGCAGGGTTAAAAATCTGAAGGACATTCTTGTCAGAGCAAAAACAAACACCCCCAAAATTCAATCAGGGTGCCATCCCTGCGGAAAAGCTCGATGCAAGGTATGCCCACAGATGGTCACAACACGTGAATCCAAAGCGAACTTCTCGGATTTCAAATTCTGCATAACTGAAACCCTTAATTGTGACTCCAGTAACGTAATATACATGCTACATTTCAACATCTGCGGACAAGAATATATCGGCCAAACAGACACGCCATTTCGGCTGCGGTTCAATATTCACCGGTACCACGCCACTTCACTGCCGAAGCTACCTTCATCTAGACATCTGCGCCTGCCAAACCACAGTTTTGAAAATATTAGCGTAACTCCTTTGCAGTCCGGTTTCTCAAACAGACGCGAGCGCGAACAGCGTGAGGCATATTTTATTTTCAAATTTCAAACATTAGTAGCCGGCATCAACGAGGACCCCGGAAAACTCAACTGCCTCCGAGAAGTAATCCAGGAGGTTAATTGGTGACAAAGATTGATAGCTGGAGACCATCCTTTTTTCTGACTGACTCGTACGTGTACACTGTCCTTTCTTGTTTTTTTTCCTCTTCTGTTTTTTTTGCTTTTTTTAACATGCACATACAAAATGGTACTGTTCGCCTACCACTTGATGACCATTGAAGGGATACGGACGAAGATGAAAGAGAGCCGACCGACCCATTGAGGGGAAACCCTTTCCTTACGCACACCGTCACGGACCCCTCCCGCCACCGCGGCGACAATCTTGGGTGGCCCGACACACGCCGAGAACTGACCAGCACGGAATAAAAACGAGATGTGGACGTACACGGACATTAGGTTTTGTTCTCAGTGTTGACAGTGATTCTTCCTCTTCTTTACTTTCTTTTTTTTCTTCTTTTTTTCCTGTTATTCTTTTCGTCTTTTTTCTTCTCTTTTTTTCTTTTTTTTTCTTTCTTTCTTTCTTTTTTGAGTTCTCTCTCACTCTCGCAAACATCTTCGAAGGCGAGAGGGACGCGGCAGCAACAAAGTTTGGAAGTTCATGTTACTATAACTCATCCCCTGATGAAGGGAGGACCCCCCTCGAAACTGTTGGGAAATAAAGATATTTATCCTTGTTGACAACGCTCCCGTTGTGCCATATCCCATATATATATATATATATATATATATATATATATATATATATATATATATATATATATATATATATATATATATATTCACGAAAGAAACATTCCGAAGCTCTGGGGGCACACATAGTCGATGAAATGAAGGAGCACACTTTACAAATACCGCACGTTTCTACTGGTTAACGTTGCGGCCGTGGCATGGCCTTCGTCAGAATCAAGAGGCCATACTTAGCGCGTCCTTCTGATGATTGTCGTGTCGCGGCCTTGTGACGATCTTAATCTTGCTGCGACCACGTTATCAACGCGAAGTTCTCATTTGCGCAGCTAACTTTATGCTTTCTCCTCCCGCGTTTACATTCCCCTGGAATTCGTTCTATTTTTTTTATCTTAGAGACAAGTAGTTTACGCATTTCTCTTTCTCGATTTCTACAAAAGATGTCCTTTGTACACGTTTGTTCCCCGAGCCATTCTGCTCTGCCCTATCCCCGCAAGGCTGCACTTACCACTTTTATATTCATGGCTCGCCGAGTCGTTCTCATGCACTGATGCAGCGATAGCGCAGAAGTAAAGCATCAGTCCCGCATGCGAGAGCGCCGCATTCGAATAATGGTGATGTACCAGATAAAAATAAAAGTCCGCCTGTTCGTGCAACTGCACAAAGATGCCTGGGGCACGGCCTCATACAGGTGGCCACGGCCGGTGCTGCATTTCCTTATCAGACAAAGACAGAACACCTTAGTGCCGTTGTCACCATCTTCCATACCTATGCATCGGAATGGGGCAGCAAACCGGTCATGTGCCTGGTTAACTTCCCCACCTCCTCTATCGTTGATCTTCCTTCCTGACTCCCTTCCGTTCTCCGCCCTGCCTCGCTGGTCTAGTGGCTAAGGTACTCGGCTGCTGACCCGCAGGTCGTAGGATTGAATCCCGGCTGCGGCGGCTGCATTTTCAATAGAGGCGAAAATGCCGTATGCCCATGTGCTCAGATTTGGGTGCAGGTTAAAGAACCCCAGGTGGTCGGAATTTCCGGATCCCTCCACTACCCCGCCTCTCATGATCATATGGTGGTTTAGGGACGTTAAACCCCACATATAAATCAATCAATCCTTCCGTTTTTATACAAACATACCAAGTAACCATCAGTCCCCAGCAGCTGCGAAGTAACAGATCGGGCCAGTTACACCTGTGATGTGGTGGAGTGTGTTTAGAATCTCTGGTTCCGAACAGGCCACCGTCGGAATCTGAACCTTGCGATGTTTAACGCTAGAACGTTACTAAGCATTGTTTCAAGGCTTTGTAACAACCGAATTTCGCAAAATGCGCTCAGAAGTCGCCCACTTCAAACGTAGCCTTGCAGTGCGGTTTAAAGCTGGGCTAGTTGCATGGAACGGTTCTATAATATAAAGCACAAAAGCTAAGTTGACAGCATAAGACAGCGATAACCGCGTGACGAGCGCATGGCTTCCGTCTAGAAGCGTTAAATCTAGGACACGTGTAATGTGCTCCCATCTGCCATACATACAGCGTGCACAGGAAGAACTGGGGACTACAAAAACGTAAGTGTACATTACTCGAATATGCAGTGGTAGACTCATCTTTTTTTTCTCTTATGGGTGCTTGCTGCGCATGCTGCATGACGGACGGACGTCGGTACGTAGCATATGTGTGTTGGCGTTGAAAGTTTCCGTTCTTATATGTAGTCGACACTTGTCTTGTTATTTCTTTATGCGTTTAGTCTGGTCGCGCTAACCTTAACCGATAGAAGGTCCTCAGCATATACCACCCGCATGTTTGTAGCGAGCAAAGGTACGTTGTGTTATTTCTCTACTGTGTAGTTTGCCTATACGAGCACTTTTTTACCGTGATATGCGGCAAGGGCATGTATACAAGAAAATAACAGAAATGGTGGTTGCTCATTACTGGCTATATCTTTTGTATTCTCATAAAGAAATGTACAACGTGGTTGTGTACTGCCATTTTTTTTGGCCAATATGTATTTTTTGAGGACACGACGGAGTATAGAGAAATGCATGGCCCCAAGTAGTACACTGCGTTAAAATGATTAAATTAACGTTCACAAATCGGCTTACGTATTAGTCGACTTCACAGCGAAGAGAAAGGCACTACACGCGAGGTGCACTTGAGGCAAGCCATCGTATAAGAAAGCCAAAGGGGCAACCACGATATTAACACTTCGTAAGGAAGTTAAAAAAAAAAGAGAGAACACCAGCGTCTGATATCTCAAGGTCTTCCTGGTAGAACTTTGACGGATTACTCTTACTTTCTATTCGCAACGAGGGGATATTTCTGTCACCCCATTTTACTTAGAGGGGAGTGAGGAAATCACTGCTTGCGCCATTGCGTGCTTTGTTTTCTATGCCTTGCAACCATTGTCGCTGCTGTCGGGCCAGGAGCCAAGTTCTCAGCTGCGGTAGGCCGCGGCCAAAAACTGCGCGTTGCGCCTTCAGGCGGCGGCCTCCTCCATCACCCAAGAGAGTTTGTGTTCAAGCGCTTTCGTCAAGCGCTTCACTTCCAGCTCGCACTCCGACCAATCATACCTTGCTTTACGCGGAAAATTATGAAACCAATCGGTAGGTCACTGCCTGCAACCACGCACAAGCACGCATGAGATGACGCCAGAGCGCAGGCTGACCCTGCAAGGGTTCCGATGTCCCACTGATGCTAAATACGTGAGTTTCAAATTGCTGGCTGACAAACTAATTCAAGTGCTGCACGCGGGGGACGGATAGGGTGACAAATTAACGTGCTCCTCGCACTGCGATCCTGCGGCGATCGAAAGCAACTCGTCGCGAGGCTTTGAGTAGACTGCACAACGCTGCGTTGATTCATACCGCGAGTCACGTGATCCGTACGGTACGTATTGAACGAGTTTCATATTTCTCGAAGGACTCGCTCTGCGAGGGACAGCACGTCGTGTTGTATACGTCTGTAGCTCTTTTCCTGTATGGTTCTCGAAACGAATACGTGTGCAGTGATCGCGGAGACGATGAACAGCGTCTGTAACGCACGTGCCATCGTCACCGCGGATTCGAAGCAGCGAGTCATATCGGTCACCTGGCATGATTAGTCATCGAGCTGCCGACGTGTTGTTGGTGAGTCACGGCGCAGTATAGCGCCCGTCCTGCGAAAGTACTTCGAATTCAAGCACGAGATCCGCGCATGAATCACGGGCTGTTTCGTTCCCCCCTGCCTCCCCCCTCCCCGTTTACGTTGAAAGAAAAGTTTGACCTCCCATGCGAGCCGCTTATTTCTATTTACTTATTTTACAAGAAAATGTACAGCTCAAAGCAGTACTGCAGCCATCTTTATTATATTGATCTGAACTCTACAGAAAGGGCTCGAAACGAAGATAGCAGCATAAACATTCTTTAACGGCTTGTCTTGCTTATCACAAAGATGTAGATAACATGGTTTGCGGAATCTTGTGACTAATTCCACAGTCTTGTGATCAATGGATTGATTGATCTTCAATAGAGCTATAAAATTCCCATAGCCGACATTGTCCAGGTCGTGTATGATGATAGTATAGACGTTTTGAATTCCGTTAATCTGTAGCAACGATTGAGTGCAGTTGGATACACAGAGCTGAATTCAGAGACACAGAGATCGTTATTCAGAGACAGCTGTTCGAATTAAGCACTAAAGTATGCCACTTGTTCACATCACAACGATGAAAAAAAAAGGAATACAAAGTACGCTGAAGCGTTAATGAAACACTTAAGATTATATACTAACGAGAAGGCCCGAATAAAGATAGGTGCTAAGAGGTTAGCAGACATGTTTTCATTTGCCTGAGAACCTCAACATCGCGTACTGCAGTGGTACTGTTTTTGATTAACGAATGGCGGAATCATTCCATGAAGCCTTTTTCACACACAACAGCGACATGGACCACTTTGCCACTGACCCAATTTTTCCGGCAGCACCGAACCGATCAGCAAATAATGGTACCGCGAGGGCAGTCTACCGGTTTCGCATTGTTGGTGACACATGAAATGATGCATAGATTTCCCTATATATATTTACCATAGAGGCAACTCTGGCGCAAGTGTCTGTGGAAGATGCAACGCACGGTGCTTCAGCGAGCATGGAAATTATCGGTAGTACACAAACGTGTCTAATCTTCGTACTTGCGGCATTGTCCGGCTCGCATGGCTTTCAACTACTTTGTCACGAAACGACCCATCAGCAAATGCTCAGCAGTTGCACTTCATCACTTGAATGCTTTATGCTCACCGATTCAAATCAGGTTACAAACTAACAACTGTCCGTTCTTTTATTGGAAACAAAACGAAAACACAACATTAAACAAACCACAAGTACTTTCAAAGCCAGAAAGTACAAAGACTAGGCAAATGTGTGTACTACCCATCATTCCCATGGTCGCTGAACGATCGCAGCGCCAGAGTCCCCTCTAGTTAATTTTAAGAAACTCTATGCAATCATGGAACAGTCGAGTGAAAGCCATACTTTTTCTGCTCTGTTTCCAGCTAACCGAGGGTTCATATAGTTCGAGGAAAAAGGACCACTGCACTGGAAAGTATTTGCACTCTCAATCCTGAGCCATGGACTTCGAGCAAGTGTTAGTAAAGGCCGGTGGGTTCGGATTGTTTAATAAGACGGTCATGATGCTCGTCTTGGTGCTGAGCGGTTTCCACACGGCTCTGTACGCGCTCGGACATGTCCTAATTTTGGTGACACCGTTCAGCCAGTGGTGCTTCCAAAACGGCAGCATTCCTTCGGTCGATGAGATGGGTCGACTGCCCAAAGGCAAGTGCCAGGACCTCCGCGAAACTTCCAGACTAGAAGACCACAACGAAACAAGGTTTCATGGAAATCTCCAATCATGTCCCTCTGGATGGCAGTACGACCGTAGCGAGTTTTTTCAGACGATAACTATGGAGGTGAGTGACGCAAACGACAAGCGCAGTTCTCTGCACTCTCGTTGATGCGAGCTTATAGATCTGAGATAGTTGGGAGCAGAAGGTTAATTTTTTTTTACTGTGTGGTAAACTATAGCTCATAGGGCGTTCTTTTTTCGAACTTGATCTGGCAGCATATGGCCTGAGGTTTCATATGGTACCGGATTTACCACATTTTATTAGTCTTATATACATCCACTGCTTCGACGAGTGTGTTCACGGCAAACTGCGCAAGCAGCATGCTATTGGAAACGGATAGAAGAACACGAAGTGGGGGCTGTAAACTGGAATCAAAAGGAACTTCACAAACATAGGTTCTTCTACGATGTTCTCGTGTTAAACAACTATTTCTTCTTCCATTTTCTAGTTTGTGACTCTCAGCTCGCTTCATATAGATAAACAGTTCTATTTTACTACTGGGTGATGCACGTGGTTTTACAGCAGTCCCTTCGTATGACTGAGCCCAATGTTAGCACTGTTAGCGACTTGTTACAAATAAGAAAAAAAAATGAAGATATCATTTGATGCTATAATCACTTCAGATTATCTCTGGTGCATCCCCTCCTGATGTTCAGCAGAGACGGCAAAATGACTCGCTCATTAGATTGTCCGAATAACTTTCGGGTGACCAGAACTATCTGAAATGTCTGAAGTCTTCATAAAGGGAAGGAGTGATTCTGTTTAACGCCTATTCTATTTAACCCTTTCTGGTTTTTCAACCTTAACATGCTTCTTGCTTCGATTCATGACAGAACCAGTGGTTCTGTGGGGATAGTTGGAAGATGTACACGGTTCACACGACATTCTGGCTTGGCTCCATGGCCGGGTACCTGGTCTGCGGAATCTTGTCAGATAAGTATGCAATTAGTTATCAAAACATTTGTAGCATATTATGTAGTTGCGTACGTATACTTCTCGAACAAACGTGCACAGCTCGTCCTCCTGTCGATTTGCACTCTGAGGGAAAAGATTTCACGACGTACGTGACAGGCATTTCACGTTGTTTATTCCACGATCTGTTAATTGTTTTCGACATGCTCCTATGTACTCCTATGGTACTTTTATGGTGCATGACAAGTTAAGGAAGCGACCACAAGAGCAGCCAGATGTAGGCGAGTAGATAGATAGATAGATAGATAGATAGATAGATAGATAGATAGATAGATAGATAGATAGATAGATAGATAGATAGATAGATAGACAACAAAAGGCAGAAGAATGACGAATAGTGACGTAGTGGACGCCTTCCCACTATACAAAAATTATGATGATTTATGACATAATGAATACCATGCAAGTGTGATAGATAGAGCGATAGATAGATAGATATAATGTGGGAAAGAAGAGAGAAAGAAAGAAAGAAAAAAAGGAAAAGAAAGAAAGGAAGAAAGGAATGGGCATAGTGCTTTGGTTCGCTAAGAAGTGCTTGGCATTTATTACGCTGGTAGATAAGAAATGCGCACTTCCGAACGTATATCCCTTGTTTTCTCCAGTGCAGAATCGGAAGGAAAAAGACTGCAGTGATACTTACGCTTATCGGAACTGGCGCTAACGTCGCTGGTACTATTTTCACCGACCTCGTGCGGTTTGCTGTGCTTCGGTTTTTCACTGGCATGGGCTCGCTCACCGTTAACAGTGTGATATTCGTGCTAGGTAAGTCGTTAGCGTCCCTATAATCAACATCTCCTTTACTTTATCAATGCCAGCCAGATGCACTCGATCCATCCGTTCACCACCCTCTCTCTCCTCTAACCCATTTCCGCTCTTGCCTATTGCCTAGCCCTCACGTGCGCTTTGCCGTCACGGGGAAGAGAACCCCTCACGCAGTGTCTCAGGACGGAAGTCATACGAAGTAATATTTTTGTTCAGTTGTTTACAGATCCATGGAGCGGTGTCTTGAATTCCTCGCATTCACAATGCTGGTGGTCACGCTGGCTCTGTAAAAGATGCGGTGTTCTGAGATAGCGTGTTGCCGTTCATGGCGCTAGGCGGTTTCTTTTCCTGCTTGTGATGTTTCTATTCCTTCTTCGCAATCAGCAATTTAATATCAATTCTCGAGAATACCTGTCTCCGTCTTCTTCCAGGCAAACCAGACATAACAACAGTCATAAGTGACACCATACTCTGCACTTACTAAGCTTTTCAAACGCTCCTTTTTTCCTTGAACCATTAGCGAATGGAATACACTGCATTCATAGGCTTTTCCTGAACGTGGCATTCCTGACTCTGAAAAATATATCGACCTTTTCGCATAGTCAACATTGTTGATAGTCATGCTGGTCGTTGTCATTTCATGAATTCAGTTGTGTTGCTTCACTTTTATTGCGATAGCAATTATATGGACTGACTCGGCTAGTTTTTGCCGTCGCCGCCACCGTCATTGACGTATGTGTATATGTATGTATATATATACGGGGAAGGATGCGCTAGCCTCCTCTTTCTGCGGAGCGAATATCGCCTTTCCGGCCAGGCTCGCCTGCGCGTGCGCTTATATCGCCAGCGAACAAAGGGGGTGGGCGCAACTACCAACGCGCGCCTTGTGCCCCCACAGCAGGCGGGAGCTTCTACGGACTGCGTTCCCAACACGAAAAAAATGGTGCCAAAAGTCTACCTGGAGCGGCCGTGTTCTCTCACATCGGCGTTTCGTAGAGTTACGTGAAATCAGATGTAAATGAGTTGGCCGCCAGCCTCAATTCGTATATCAACGCCGTCACTACGCACGGTCCCGCCGCGGTGGTCTAGTGGCTAAGGTACTCGGCTGCTGACCCGCAGGTCGCGGGATCAAATCCCGGCTGCGGCGGCTGCGTTTCTGATGGAGGTGGAAACGTTGTAGGCCCGTGTGCTCACATTTGGGCGCACGTTAAAGAACCCCAGGTGGTCAAAATTTCCGGAGCCCTCCACTACGGCGTCTCTCATAATCATATGGTGGTTTTGGGACGTTAAACCCCACATATCATCAAATCACTACGCACGAGCCTTGTTGCGGTCATCTACTGTGGCCGCGCCGCAGGAAGCTTGGTTACTTAGTAAGCGCATGTTTACTACACTTATTATTGCTTCTAAAAATGCTAACCTTGCTTCCTAAAACATTCGAATCTCTTGTTATCGCATTCGTTGCTTCGCCCTTTTAGCGAAACTGTGATTTGTTTGTGATTGAAACTGTTTTTAGAAATATGGGCACTTTCTTTAGTGATGTACATCTAATAATCATATAGTTAGTATGCATTTGTTTTCAGTAGTAGTGTGAGTTAGAAGACCTGTTGTATAACATGTTAACTATATATATGTTTTCACTGTGTTCCCTTTTTTCGCCCCTCTTGCTTGGTGTACTTACAGTAGTATGTACTAAATTGAAAAAAAATAAACCAATGGGGAAACGTCACTGCAACGCTACTGCATACGCTGTGCTGTGATGCGTCAGTCAGATTTCATACGTCAGTCAGATTTGTCCTCTCGTGCTCCTTCTTTGTGGCTCGAAGCAATGCGGTGGCGGCATTGCTTCGAGCCACAAAGAAGGAGCACGAGAGGACAAATCTGACTGACGTATGATAATAAAATAGGGAACACGTCCATCGCATCTCCTGGGGAAGGCGCTCGGAAGCCCGTGTGACGCAAGCAGTGCTACCATACATGTGGAGTCGCATCACGGCCACTCCCTGAACTAAAGCTCCCGTTGAGAAGCGCATGTTTGAACTGGCATCGAAAAAAAATAAAGGAGGTGTTGCTCTAATTATTTGGCGCATGCTGTGGCGCAATCATATACCTACTTGTAATGCGTGACACAATGCTTGGTGGGTCTTTAGAAGGTGTTATCGCAGCACTAATTAGCTATACTCATATCCGATGACGTCAATGAATATGGCGTAAATTTGGAGCGCCATAACATACCGATAGAAGTATTGACAAGAACCGCCTAACCTTGTCAAATAAAAATTACGCAAATCCCGCTCATTCTGAGCGTTGGTGTCGCGCGAAGCAGGAGGCGATTAGTGGCCATTCATTTTCTTTTATTGTGTTAGATTAAGCGCGGTGATTTGTACCAACGTTTTCGTGCATTTTGAGATGTCGTGCTTATATTGTTGGCAGGCCCGTGGGGAAGAACTTTTAGGAGTGGTGGGGGGGGGGGGGGGCACTTGGTGAAGGCCTTGAATCTCTGAAGAAAGCACCAATTCTGAGTAAAGCCTCTTATTTGAGGATGCCACAATTTGGGGAGGAGGCTCTTAGGGCCTTTGGGTTTGAAGCCGTGAACATGGGGTCAGCATCCGAGCACCATAACAACTGCTCCACCACGGCGGACGATCGCACTATTACGTAATGACCTGTTCATCGCGCCTGTCTTACACTTATGTCCTCTCATTCAGATATTTGTCTGTGTCAAGTTAAGGATACGACTGCGAGAGCACCCAGACATAATCGGCTAGGTAGCTAGCTAGCTAGCAAGATAGATAGGTAGATAGGTGGATAGATAGATGGATAGAAAGAAAGAAAGGAAGGAAGAAAAAAAGAAAGAAAGAAAGAAGGAAGGAAAGAAAGGAAGAAAGAAAGAACGAAAGAACGAAAGAAAGAAAGAAAGAAAGAAAGAACGAAAGAACGAAAGAAAGAAAGAACGAAAGAAAGAAAGAAAGAAAGAAAGAAAGAAAGAAAGAAAGGAATGGTAAAAGTGCCTTTGGTTCGTTAGAAATGCTTCGCACTTAAAAGCGAAACCAAGAGGGCCCCTTGTGCATTCGTCTAAAACAACTCAAAAGTGAGAGCCACCTGGCTATATTAGCCATCCAGAGCGGCTATCACGTTTATATCACGTGAACGCCACTTCAAAGCTTTTTTGGTCACACGTACAGAGAAAGGGCCTTGTGAGGTTGCAGCTCATGTAACTTTATCCACGACACGTGCGGGTGGTTTTATGTGAGACAGAGAGAGAAAGAGAAGAAGTAAAGGAAAGGTGCGAAGGTCAGCTACGTCAGCTACCCTACGCATGGGGATCGGAATCAAGGGGAAAAGAGAGAAAGGTAGAGAAAGAACCAACCAGTACATACATTTCACAACACAGGTAGTCGCTCAATTACGCTGCCTTCAAGACCTGGAGGAGGGCTGCTGGGTCTTACTGAGCTTATGAGCTGTGAAAGCGGTCGTGTGACTTTTTGAACAACACGCCGGATATTCGCTCAAGATGAGGTTCGCTTAAGTCCTATAAGATTTTCGTTTTATTAACGGATCTGATAAAACACACGCTATATATATGCTCGCCAACCTTATGGTAATTCCGAAAAAAGCCGAATAAATGAAAAAAAAATTGTATGCAAAACTTACTCAGTAACCTTGCGTGTAACATATGTGTGACGAGGGAACTTGCTTGGTAACACCGACATACTTTATCAGATGCGAAAAACGACAGCTGCGTACAAAAAACATGGGCGCTCTTTGCCGACATGTAGCTAACACTTAGTAGTTGTTGTTCTAGTTCTAAACAAACAAAGGCAATGACTCCACTAATTTGGCATTCGGGTGTGATGTATTTGGTCGCCGGTACAATTCACAGCCCTCGTGGTTGAGTTGTCCTTGGAGAGCAACGCAATCACTATATTGCACAAACATCCACAGGTTGAAATAAAATTGTTACCCCTTACGTTAGAATATCTCATATGATGTTTAGTCCTTAAACAGAAGACAATGTCTACTGACAAAAGCCATACAACGGGAGTTGTTGGTGTGCGCATCTTTTGTAGAACACTAAGATCACCGTGGTACCTTAGTGGTTGATGCCGGGTTTGTATTTGTTTTCTATTATTTCTACAAGCGCTTCTGTTAAAGTCTCTGTGATTTGTCCTGTGATAGCATCGTGTGATGTTTAAAGAGCATGAGCTCGTGCATAAAACACGTGTGATGCCCTCTTTTCGTGAATGAATTGTTTCCAAGTAATCCAATATGCCTCTAAGTTGTTCTATTACCCGTTGTCCATCTCTAACTCTCAAGAAATCTCTTAGTTTTTTTTTGTACGCTCTCTGTAACAATCGAGTACATTATCCTGATACCTCTCTTGTATCGCACTGCCAAATTGAGCAATGATTTATTCGGGTTGCGCCCGACGCAGTGATCGAGTACACGGTGGCCCAGAGACGGACGCTGATCGCCTTTGTGTGGGCCACCACGTGGGGAGTGGTCGGCTGCGCAGTGCCCTGGTTCGGCTACCTGACGCAAGGCTGGCGGTCCTTGCTTTACGCTGCAGCAGTTTCTGACCTACTTCTGCTGATTTGCCTATTGTACGTTTGTTTTCCACGTATTGATTCTCAAGGTGCTAATTAAGTAGCTCTCGATAGACCAGCCTGCACAACTCCAATTCAACGCGCGTCAAGACCAACTTCCGAGTCTAATAGCCAAGCGACATCGGTGAATGGAAGAAGGAAGGGGAATTTTCCCGCGAGGCTCGTATCCTGGCTAGACAACGCAGCAGATGATTTGGCCAAGAGAAGAATAGCAGACACAACTGCCGTAGTTAGCTGTAGTCTAGTAACTATACGACGTAAATTGAAATTAATTGACGTGGACGAAAAAACACATTTCCGACGGTGAGATCCGAGCCCACAACCTTCGAATGTTGGGGGTTTAGATCCCTCAAACAGATTTTAACTTCAGATTCCTATTTGTTTGTTGGATTGATTTGGCTACAACATTAGTGAGGTACATTATGGTATATGCATAGTACCAGCTTTACTGTTGTTCTGGTTTACTAGCTATTGTGGCTCATACTGATTTCTTGAACCATGCGCGTGTGCGCCGGACCCGAAGGAAATAGATTTCTCCCTGTTCGGGCTTGGAGCTCAAGTGGCCAGCACTGCAAGCGCCATTTTACGTACATCACGTAAATAGCCTACGGACTACAGTCTATACCTACTCGTCATTCACGTAACAATATAAATGCCTTGCTCCTGAAATAACAGTTCATTTTTAGTGTTGCCCAATTAGTCTTTAGAAACGTTTTTACTATATCATGGTAGCCGATTGTCATAAACAGAATAAGGTTTTTGTTCAATGTTGTGAAAAAAAAACGACTGGTTACAGACGTAACTAGTTCCAAGGAGGGAGGCCGCTTCCAGAAAATTGTGAGCTGTGTAGTTGTTCCCTTCAGAATATTTACAGAACTGTGATCCGAATTTACAAAGTCTTTGTTTCCTACGTGTGCGTTTACACTGGTCAGCTGGCTTCGCTATGATAACGTGCATCTTACGAAACACTCCAACGTAAGGTTATAAGCGGGCCCGTATCTGGTTCTCGTAAAATACAAAATGAAGATCACCCCTGTTGCCTCTGGTTAGCTTCGACGAACATTGAAAGATATGCCGGTAGTTTGTTTATTGTGCAGCTACCGTTTTCCGGCATGAGTAATCACTAAACAAGGTATATTCCACGTATCAAGTTCGAATAACTTGAGACGTAGTTGGAGATTGGGAATTCACAAAATTTATGTCTATCTTGCAGAACGCTTACATTGAAATGTGAGAGCGTTGCCTGACGCAATGAACTGTTGTAGAAGAAATATAATATAGTGTTTACTAATTGCTTGTTTTGTATAAGAATATAAAACTTTGACGATGGTGTCACGTGATAGCGTATAATCTGAACCTGTTCGTCCCACCTACTCATTCGCTTGCCTCGCGTCAGTTCTCAGTCGGAACCTGAATCGCGTCACGAGGGAGAAAAATGCGGCTGTGTGCCTAATATTAGCCGCTTTAACCCCTCTCTTAGAATGCCTCTACTGAAACTGCAGTTGCTAAATGCACTCTCCGCCATAATTCATTGCAACTTCGAATGAGCGAACAAACCATTGCACGTCTGGAAGGCAATGCAGGCATCAAAGTAGCCACCCGCTTCGTTGATACAGTGGCTGCTGATGACAAACAGCACCTGAGTGCTTTGTAATGCGTAGGCCTTCAAACCAACCTCTGGTAGCGCAATTAATGTGCTGAGATGCCTTACGTGATTCTGTACTTCTTCCATACAATATCAGGTGCGTTAACGCAACTCGTCGGACTAGTGACGCCTGACTATGGTTTTTGCCACGCCCCACCGTGGTGGTCTAGTAGCTAAGGTACTCTGCTGCAGACCCGCAGGTCGCGAGATCAAATCCTGGCTTCAGCGGCTGCATTTCTGGTGAAGGTGGAATTGTTGTAGGCCCGTGTGCTCAGATTTGGGTGCACGTTAAAGAACTCCAGGTGGTCGAAATTTCTGGAGCCCTCCACTATGGCGTCTGTCATAATCATATGGTGGTTTTGGGACGTTAAACCCCACATATCAATCATCACTCGTTTTCTCCCACACCGGCTTCAAGCACTGGCAGGGAAGGGGAGGAAGGGCTCAGAGATCTGTGGTAGATGACGTTATTGCCACGCAGAATGCCTAGGTTAGATCTTAACACGAATCCACGGCTTTTAATATTTGCATCTATCGTGATGTTTCGCTCATTAATTTTTCGCCACGGAGACGTTATCCTCGCGGAACAATTGAAGTGTCTACCAAATAACGAAGCAGGCTATAGTGAGTGAGAAGCCAATAATAATGGGGCCCGCTACGCTATCGCATACTGCTCTTGTAGGCGAAGCTCGAGCGTCCTCGAAGTCTTTGTTACAGTGGTATAAATGACCCTAGCTTGCCTCCAGCTGTCAATAAATTCCCTGTGGGTCACATGTCGCGGAGCCCTAGAGTAGCATAAAAGTAATATAATAGAAAAAAAGCTTCCTGTTGTCGCACAAGCCAGCTTGCCATGACTCATTTTAACGAACCCTGAAAGCATACATGTACGTGCTCAAAGTTTTACAACCTTGCAATCCAATCAATGTGCTCTCACAGTTACCCGATAACTCGGTTTTAAACTACCGTCCGTGACCATGACTTGGTAAGAATTTAGGAGCATGCACCAATAACGCCCCATGGGACTTAGCACAGCACCAGCCCTTTTCACAAAAAGATAAAAAAAAAACATAAAAAAACAAAAGGTATTGCACAGAACATGGTCGCATTGTTGTCGAAAGAAATTCACAAATTACAAGTAACACTTACGAAAGAGATTCTTTTTGAGGAGGGTGCCTCATTTCTAGCTCTAGATGAAATATCATAACTAGGGTCCTTGTTATCAGATAAATACGAAAAAAAAAATTGACAAACGCTCTCCGGTAAAATTTTTGATAATTATAATTTATAAGGAATGATTTTAAAAGGACAATATTAAAGGCTTTATATTAAAACCTAACGATCATCTATCGAAATGATTGCACCTCCATCAGCGCAGCAACCTCTTAAAGTATGCTTACGCCGATTACAACAAGCTTTAGCAATATAATAATAATAATAATAATAATAATAATAATAATAATAATAATAATAATAATAATAATAATAATAATAATAATAATAATAATAATAATAATAATAATAATGATAATAATAATAATAATAATAATAATAATAATAATAATAATAATAATAATAATAATAATAACAGTAATATTAATAATAATAATTATAATAATAATAATAATAAAATAAACGAGTCTCTTACTCTTATCAAAAAGATGAGAAAGGCTGGTAGAAAAAGTTGAAAAACAGGTTGATTAGCTCCTGCTCTCCCCAAAAGTACACTTTGGTTAGTTTACGGCAGTGCATATATAAAGAGGCTTATTAGTAAGGTAAATGAAAAAGAAGTGAGAAAAAGTAAGAAGAATTAAAACAATATCATCAGAAACATTGCAATACACTTTTATTGGAAATAAAATCACTAAGAAGACAATGCAAGAACTTATAAAACAAACACTCAATTTAAGAGAGTTGGATATTCATGAGATAGAAACTCTGATATACGCCATATTTCCTACAAGAGAAAAAAATCTGAGAAAAAAACACAGTACAGTATGCACGGAGTGAACGATTATGAGTGAGGCGAAGCGTCCGTCAGCCCGTCCGTGCTTTCGTCCGTCCGTTCATTCTTGCTTCCATCCGTCCGCGCAACCATCGATGCGTCAATCCATGCGTCCCTCCGTCTGTCCATGCGTCCATTCGTGAGTCCGTCCATCCGTGAGTCCGTCCATCCGTCTGTCCGTCCGTTCGTACGTACATCCGTCCGTACATCCGCGCCTCCATCCAGCCATCCTTCCACTAGTCTGTCTGTCCATTCGGCCGCGCGTCCGTCCATGCGATCTAGTCAACACTCCAAATACCACTATCTCCCATCTCGCAACCCCTGTGGCACATACCCGCTCTAGAGCGGGTATGTGCCACTGGTGGTTACTTACATACATACATACATACATACATACATACATACATACATACATACATACATACATACATACATACATACATACATACATACATACATACATACATACATACATACATACATACATACATACATACATACATACATACATATGGAGGAGCGACGGACCCACGCCATAAGGAGCTTCGGCCCTAAAAACACCCTTAAAATTTCAAGAAGAATTGACTCCGAAAACGCGGAGCACTAGTCGTAACTTAAAACTGCTTGGCAAAAACACCAGTGCACCACCTTCAAAAACACTGGTGCCTCCATCCATCATTTATTTTACCTTTCGCCGGGAAGTGGTTGCTGTCGTCGTTAGAATGCGGCCCTCGTGACGCCATATTGGTTCAAGGGACCCTGTGACACGTAGTTCACAGGTGACACAACTTGTTTTGCTTCCTAGACCATACGCGTCCGCGTGAATTGCCGAGGACAAGACCACACCAGAGCATATGGACTCTGATAATTGGCCGGCATTACCAAAGATGCAGTCAGAACCACAACCACAGCCAGAACCACAACCACAGTCAAAGCCACAGTGCAATTCACAGCGAATCGAACGGTCGCCGCAGACTGAGCCAACATTGACCGAGTCAATGGCAGCGCTGTTTAACCACGCCATGCCTGAAAAAGACCCGGAGATCCTTGCGACGCTACGATTTCTCATGAACACCATATTTATGCTTTTGAAAAAGCTAAATACTCCGTCAGCCCAAACAGCCCTGACACTGCTGGAGGTTCTCAATTCAGTGTTTTCAGCGCTTCACTAGTCCACACGGGTCGCCCGAGACTCTCTCCAAGGCCACAAATTCCCTGTCGTATGTCTGAATGCTGAAGCCATGTTGGTCAGAAAAAGTTCTCGGCCTCAGTGACTGACTGACTGTACATCTTTGTGCGCGAAGTGCTCTCCTTCTTTCCCCTCTTTCTGTTTTTAATCCTCATCCCCCTAACCCCAGTGCAGGGTAGCAAACCGGATGCTCATCTGGTTAACCTCCCTGCCTTTCCACGTGTTGTTTATTCTTTCCTTCCCCTTGTAAGATAACAAGTGGTATGTGTATAATCGGCAATCCTTATTCTGGAACTGATTGTTTTGCTGGAACTGTACCGCAACTATATTTATCGGTTGTCACATTTTGGCCGCACGCTCGCGTTGAGGTTTCAGAGATCTATTCATATACAGCACGTTCATCAGTCAGTGGCTCGCCTGATCAATTATCTATACACTCTTGTCACTCGGATGCTGCGCAGGTATTACAACCAAATATGCGGCTATAAATTTCGCTATCTTCGATGACATCTAAGGATCACATATACCGGGTGTTACAGCTATAACTTGCGCCAAGCATACCTTTTTTTTTTTTAATTTCGAGCAATCTAAAGAAAAGGCGAAAAAAATTAAACAGTACAACTACTTTAGCGCAGATGAAATAATCTCACGTTGCTGAAGAAACTTTCGATTGAATACTTTGTGTTAGAGTTATTATTTCAAGTGTAAATTAAGAAACCTTTGTTATTGTCCCAGTTTGTTGGGTTGACAGTAATCTTAGCATTAATAAAATATTCAAACGTTTTAGATCAAGTGATGCAACTTTCGAAATAAATATTTTTCGCTGGACTTACAGATTTAAAAAGGTATTCTTGGTGGAGTTGAAAAGTATATTTCGACGTGCAGCGTATGGCTATGAACAATAGTGGACTTTTTCAACACCCGCAGCGCATACGTTCGTGTTTGTAATAGTAGAGAGAAATTCACCGAAGCACCTTCAATCTCAACAAACGGTGCGTATGGTGGCCATACAAGAAATGCCACCAAGCGTATCATTGTTAGTGCCTTTAGATCTTCAATGTCACTTTACAGAAGTATGGACATATAAATGGCCAACAAGGTGCCCGTGGTGTTGTCAGTGGTTCACGACTTAATTGCATATTCGGAATGTGTATCACACCAAAGGAACTCGTTAGCTTTCAGAGTGCCGAGCACCAGCGTTGTGATAAACTTTGCGAATTACCATTCTGGGCTACTTGCCTTTTTGGCCTGGAGCCTAAGTGTTGTATAGTTGATTTGATGCGAGTGCGGCACCACATGCAGATGGATTCCCGAATCTCCCAGTTGGCTTCTCTCGGCGGGTCGCGTTGCCGAGGCGATTCATTTGCTCCAGCAGCTCGCATCGAAGAACGGAAAGAAAATCACAAAGGAACAGATCTTGGAACTTTTGATTGTGAGTGATGAAACGATTTGGCAGATATCAAATAGCTTTTCAAGCTTTGTCTCTCAATGGACGCTACTAAATGACTGGACTGTTGAAAGAGAAATAAATTAAAGCAAAAATGTTTCTATGAAGTTTTCATGACGCAACTATGCCTTCTCTATTCTTTGAATGGTGCCAGTTACAAGTTAAACTAACTTTATGTTTTCTAATTGTGCTGTCTAAATTGTCTGCTGGATCCAGCTGGTTGCGTTTGACAAATCAACAATGCCTTTGGCATATATTCCCTCTCTAATAATAATTGGGGAGATTTAACGTCCAAAATTAACGCAATGGTTATAAGCGACGCCATTGCGAAGGCCTCCAGAAATTTCGACCACCTGGGCTTCTTTAACGTGCACATAAATCTAAGTACCCGGGCCTCAACCATTTTCGCCTCTATCGAAAATGCATCTGTGACGGCCGGGATTAGATCACAGATTTCCCTTCTTTCGTTCAGGTTACTTCATGTGATACGTGATCACGAAGCCTTGCTTCTATTCAAAAAAAAAGAAGAAAAAGCTCCGTTTTTACTAATATAAAGCTTACTTGTCGATAGTTTGATGCAATTGATCCAACTGTAGTGCGAAGATTGACAACGTTTGATTGGACTCCGTACCATAGACTGAAACAACTGCGATGTGAAATAGTCGAGCCCGTGCGAGCCCGGTTTTCCGTTTTTCCTCACCCTCTCTTTAAAACAAGTATGTTGCATTTAATTAATGAATTGCTGGGCGTTAATACACTACATATTATATCCCTCACAAATGCTCGCCACGCACTTACGCAACTTAAAGGAAAGTGCTTTTTAAGGGCCTGTTTTCTTTTTTAGACACAACATTAGTGGAAACTAGCTCACGATAATGCCAGTAGTGTATAAAAAAATTAATAGAAAAAATTGCAACGTAAATGTAAATAAAGTTAAGTGAACGAGAAGATAACTTGCCACTGGCAAGATTTGAACCTGCGACCTTCGAATAACGTGTCTGGTGCTCTACCACTGAGCTATGGTGGCGGTCATCTCTCTGTCCACTTATAGAATATATACGTGCATTTAAACGTGGGAGCTTCAGTCAGCGCCACCTGTTGCCGTCACGGCAGGTGCGGAACACTCATTTTTTTATTGTTTGGCGTCACGTACTACGTGATGTTACTACGAGATGGCAGCTGACCAAAACTCAACGTTATTTTAGGGTGGAGGCAAAGGGGCAGTAAGAGAAAGTCCGAGCCTCTACGAAAGCACTAAAGCCATGCTGAAGCTGCCTCGGCTCCGACGGATGACTTTATTAATATACGCCGCATGGTGAGTCCCCACACTTCGTCAAGTGCTATGCCCTTATACTTTCATTGCTATGCCACCACGTACGCTTGTTTGAACTAGAAGAAATATCGCGCTTTACTTTTGTATTTTCAAAACTAGCACCACGATTTATAGCCGCACGGTGTGTTTCTGCTTGTTTGCGTAAACTGTCACGTTTGTGAGCATTTGCGCAGACAAAAAAAAGCTTTAACGTTGACAATTTTTCACCGTGCTGAATTCCGAGCAATTTCAGGTGGGAAATGTGCCGCACTGCTTAACTGGCTCCCGTGAGTGATGCGAATGGGTTATAAATGTCGTTTTCAAGCGTAACCAGTCACTGGCGCCCATATTAGGTCATCAATGTGGTTCATGCCTTTAGCAAGTGACCCCAGTGGAAGGCGAGAGAATCACCAGCCTCAGATGTTTGATCTATAATTTCAATGGCGGAGTAAGCGCAAGGTTTTCTGCTTTTTTTTTTTTTTTGGAGCAGGTGTGTTCCAATGGCAGAGTGCAGGGCGGGAGCCAAGCGTTCCAATGAGTGCGTCGGAGTGGATTCGGAGTGGGAGTCACCCCGAGGAAAAGTTGCTGCGGCAAAATCGGTTGAGTGGACCGAGAATCGGTGTGACGTACGTCCTTCAACACGTCCTTCCTTGGGGGCGCTGCTGGAAGACGTGCGCGACTGGGCAAATTGGGCGGAATATAGCTTTCGCTACTCGATAGCCATAACTCTGAGATAGAAAACTGCCGTTCCTGCTTGAGTGATTCGTCGGATAGGGACAGCGACACAAACTACCGAGTATGAGTGATAATTCATCACAATTCGGCAGTGGGGGGGGGGGGGAGTGATTTTTTAAAGAGAAAAGAGAAAAGTGAGCCCCGTAATTATCTCTTAGTGGGAGGACACCTCAACAGTAGCTCACGAGGAATGGGGGTAGAGAAGGGAATAAAATGATAGAATTAAAAGGTAGAAAGATAGAGAGAGATGAAAGAGAGAGCGAGGTGGCGGGACAGGGAGCGACGGAAGTGAGGAGAAGAGATGAAAGAAGGACACGTTTGCAGAAGTCCGAGGATGGGACTCTACTGGCGAGAGCTCTTGTCGGCGACCGGAGATGGCGTAGGGCTAATCCAGTCGGCCAGAGCTACACTGTCGTCGTCGTAGGGGACCGGCGGCAAGAGGTGGCGAAGGACCAACCCAATCGGCCAGAGCTACGCTGTCGTCGGAGATCGCGAGGGCACAACCGGTCGGCACAGAATCCAGCGAGCAAGTAAAGCTCGCTGGATTCCGTGCAAGTGGAATGGAATAAATACATACTCTAGGTATTCTCGGTAACCCATACACGTCCGCTTCTTTCTTGCTCTAATGTTTGCTCCGACAGCGCTGACTGTGTTCCAATCGTGGATTTTGAGGCGCGCTGCACACCAGAGGCGCGTGCTCACTCGCTAAGTCCATCGGCTGCTCCGACTCTGCCGTTGGAATTCGACATAATGAACATTACAACGTGGAATTATACGAACCGATAATAAGCATGATGTTTTGCCTTATTCTCTGCAGGTTCTGCATCAACCTCTGCTACAGTGGCTGCATTCTGGAGCTGGGAAGGCTCGACCTCAATATCTACGCAACTTACTCGACTGCTATGGCATTCGAGCTTCCGGTGGATCTCTTTTGCATCCTCACCCTTGACGTGCTCGGACGCCGGTGGCCCAACACGGTTTTTCTAATAATAGGGGGCACTGCATGCATCACCATGGGCATTGTACGAATCGGTGGGTGTAACGAATCAGACGTTGTTGTATTCTTATAGAGTGCTGTTGCGTGGTGGTGCTTATATATAGAAGCAAGTAAGACGAATAGAGCGAAGAACAAGAACAAACACACTGAGCAAACCTTAAATTTATACTCTTCTCGGTTTATAAGAGTAATCGTTGGCGTTTTGCGGTCCGAAACCGCGATACGACTATGAGGCATGCCGTTGTGGAAGGCTCGGGAAATCTTTACCTTCTGGCGTTCGTCAACGCACGCCTGAATCTAAGTACACGAGCCTCTAATACTTAGCCTCCAGACAAAGGCAGCCGCCATGGCCTGGATTCGACCCCGGAACCTTTGGGTCAGCAGTGCAGCACCTTACCCAGTAGACCACCGCGACGAGTTACCCATACTGGTGTCTCACTACCCATCAGGCCTATGCTATAGCTAGCGAGTTTGCAAGGCAGCATCTGATGAGAGTCTGATATATTCTTGCTGAACATTCGAGACATAACTGAGAATTTTGTAGATGGAAATCCTGAACACAGATACGCTTTTCATGTTGGAAAGCGTATCTGTGTTGAGCAGAGAAGCGGAAAAGCTACCCGAGTTCCACAGCTCAATCGACCAAACCATATATTACGTTAATACGGATGCGGTCTTCGAAGAAGAAGAGTAGAAGGTAGACTTAGTAAAACACTAGCGGCCTCCCCGCTCGTGTCTACGATATTGTCTACTCCTGTACGGACTACTATCACAAGCCCTAACAATGCGCGCTTTTGCCTCGGCATCGGGTCCACTTCTTCCTCTTGGGCATCGACTGGAGCTTCGCCAACAGGTCTATTCAATCTTAACAGCTCTACTCAAGTTGTACGTGCTGGGGACAGGCGTTAGTTCTAATGCTTTCAGACCTTTTTCAATAAGGATATTACGATGATGATTTCCTAAGCTGCGTATAACTGAACATTTCAGCTGTCATTTCACCTGAAATGCTGAGAATGCAATTCAGAGCGTTTGCCTCATCCTAAACGTGATCGATAATTTAATGCTCTGCTGTTTAGTGCTGGTTGGACTGAATGTTAGCGAAGTACATCATTAGACACTTCATTCATTGACTTTCGAAGATTTTCTTATCTCTGTGTTGTGATATGTGCCTATAAGTGTGTTATTGCATATGTGTGCTCGAGGGTTCTATTCTTCATGGAATGCTTTGTATGTTTTTTTGAAGATATGTGTTCAACTTTCACTCAAGGGCTAAGGAGTAGCCGGCACCATACTTGTGCGCCGACATCTTCTTCTATATCATATAAAAAAATACAGGGACTTGGTTTTTGCAAAGTGGCAGTGCAGCTAACTGAGACCACCCATTCAGCTTTCCTCCCACTAAAACAGTGCGTCCAGCTCTGGTCATTATTGCTTATGTAGAAGTGCTTACAGATAATCAAATTTTAAATGCAAAACATTTTTTGCGTACTGCAAGCACGTTTGGCGTCTATCTATTTATCTATATATCTATCTATCTAGCTTTCTACGTCAGGATACTCTCGTGATCATCTTTTTAACTTAGGGTAAATAAAAATGTGTATGGAGGGGTAAGATGGTTTGACGAATACGACTTGCTGTTACTGACATGAATAATGGCACAATACCGTCACGTTATTCGTCAAACACTTTCCGCCAGACAGTGGCACACGCCCGCGGGCGGGTGTCGCGAATGGGGGTGGGGGCAAACCAATCTCACTCGTCAGCCGGGATATATATATATATATATATATATATATATATATATATATATATATATATATATATATATATATATATATATATATATATATATATATATTTCTGTTGTGATGGAAAACTATGTCTTACTTGTTGGTTTCACCAGCGTGCAGCCAAGAGTGACCACTGTCGAAAACTTACACATAAGTTTTCGTTTTTTTTGTGTGTGTGTGCAGGTGTTAGGTTTTGGTTTAAGTTTTGTGGGTCATTATGGACGCCAAATAAGCCGGCCCTAAGGAAATTCACCCCTAAAAGCTTTCATCGGTAGTGTTGACCCAACAAACGCATCAGCAGAAATACCAGAAGAAATCGAACCCCAGCATCCAGCATCCTGCGTGGCAGTCTAGTATTCTACCACAGAGCCGCGCCAGGTCTGGGAACTGCTTTTCAAGCAGACCATAATGTTAGTGTAGCGCCAATTGTGGTTGCAGTGCTGGCTATTCAATAGTGTTGTAAAGAAGAGCGACCACCTCGCGACGGCTTCTCACGATACCACCCATTTTACGCAGTTTCGATCCTGAAGCTCCAACTGAAATCCATACTGACGCCTGTGGTGTAGGCCTGGGTGCTGTGCTCGCACATCCTAAACCGGAGCACCAGGAATACGTCGTGGCATACACTAGTCGCACACTTACCAAGGCTGAGAGCAACTACAGCGTCACGGAAAAGGAGTGCTTGGCCATTGTGTGGGCCCTTGGAAAGTTTCGCCCATATCTATATGGTCGTTCTTTTGACGTCGTGACCGACCACCATACGCTGTGCTGGCTTTCGACGTTAAAAGACCCATCTGGCCGCCTCGCTCGCTGGGCGTTGAAAATTCAAGATTATGACATACGCGTGGTTTATCGGTCAGGACGGAAGCATGCTGACGCCGACGCCCTTTCCCGTTCCCCCCTGTCCCACAATGCCACAGCTGACTCCGCTTGCGATTCCACATTGTCATAGCTTGACTTTGACACAATTGCTATCGAACAACGCAATGACCCGTGGACTGCGTCTCTTCTCAATCATCTCTCCGACACTTTTGAACTCCCAAAGACGCGAACGCTTCGGCGCCAAGTTCCACACTTCTCGATACGTGACACGCTTCTCTATCGACGTAACTACGCACCAGAGGGACGCAAGTAGCTGCTCGTCGTTCCACGAACCCTGAGGTCGCAGATTTGTTCCTCTTCCCACGCTGACCCACAATGTGGCCTCACATGAATCTTCAAGACCTACGAAAGACTTCGACATCGCTACTACTGGTGTGGTATGTATACCTTCGCCCGCAACTTCGTCCGCAACTTCGTCCGCTTTTGTGCCGAATGTCAGCGCCGAAAATCTCCACCACACGCCTCCGCCGGTGAACTGCAGCCTTTACCATGCCCTTCCCGACCCTTCGAACGGGTTGGAATAGATATTTATGGGCCACTTCCATTGACTCCGACTGGGAACAGGTGGATAATAGTTGCTATCGACCACCTAACGCGCTATGCTGAGACCGCTGCTCTTCAAACGGCTACAGCACAAGAGGTTGCCACTTTCCTACTGCGTCATTTTGTGTTGCGTCATGGAGGCCCTCAAGAACTCCTCAGTGACCGCGGCCGTGCCTTCTTGTCCGAGGTCATTAAAAAATTGCTCGCTGAGTGTGCTATTGTACATCGCACATGTACCGCTTACCACCCTCAAACCAATGGGGCTACCGAGCGCTTTAATCGTACTCTCGGTGACATGCTATCAATGTATGTCATGCCTGACCACTCTAACTGGGACTTAGTTTTCCCATTCATTACATACGCCTATAATACGGCAACGCAAGCGACAACAGGCTTCTCCCTTTTTTACCTCCTCTACGGCCGTCACCCCTCCAACATCATTGACACCATTTTGCCCTATCGACCGGACGCGTCCGAGTGCCTACCGATCTTGGATGCCGCCAGACACGCAGAAGAATGCCGCCAGTTAGCTCATCGCTTTACCCGCGATGGCCAAAACAGGCAAAAAGCAATTCATGATGCCCAGACCTCAGCTCCCGTTTTTCTTCCGGGTGCCCTGTGTGGCTGTCAGTGCCGCATCGCACACCTGGGCTCTCTTTCAAACTCCTGCCAAAGTACGATGGGCCATACCGTATTCTCGAACAGACTTCTGCAGTATATAGGTTACCTCATTGAGCCTCTTACGCCACCGTAAGACTTGTGACGTCGCAACCGCGAGGTTGTACACGTCCAGAGGCTCAAGCAGTACCACCGTTCAACGCCGCCTGCACAGGACTAAGTCGCCAGGATGGCTCCCTTTTTTCTCCGTGGGGCCATTGTAAAAAAAAGGAAGTACTCCGGCGCAGAGGCAGCAGCATCGAGTGTGCAGCAGCGGCTCGAGCTCGGAAATTGTGGCTGGTGCATCGCCTTCCGAGCCTTCCAAGCATCAACCTTTCTGCTTAATAAATCTCCTTTATAGTATAAACAGTTTATACTACATACTTATACTCCTATCATACAACTGTCAAGTCGGGTTACGACAATTGTAGTGAAGCGCCATTCAGGGCCGCCATCCTTGCTGGCACAAGCGCTACATTAAAGCTTACCACTTCTGGTGTTTCTAATAGCCATGTTGCAGCTGGCATCGTCACGAAGCACTAAACATGCGACTGTTTAACATGTGCTTGTGCGCAAAATATTTGTACAAATTTGTACAAATAATGTGCATATTTGCACACCTATTGCCCTGACGAAAGCGCTGGAAGATAAACAAGGAGAAACGACACGGAAAAAAAAAAGACAGATCCCACGTACAGTGGGAATCGATGATATGCGAAGCACGAATGAGAAATGCTGATATGTCACCGCTTTAAAATCAGCACAACGCTCCGAGGTGGAGGTAAATGATGCCGTACACAACTTCCGTGTCATGATTATCACGTTTGGGTGTGCCGTTTACCTTCGTCATCTATTCACGTCACGTGATACCAAATTTAGTATATGTGGAGATAGCGGAACGGCCGCGAGCACGCTATGAGCATGGTATGTTGTCATGTTTTTACATGACCCCATGTCAGGATTATCATGTGTGCACCAGTCATTTTTCGTCATACATTGATGTCACTTAACACAAAATTTGGTATATGTGGAGCTATTGAAACGGCCGCGACCGCATCATGAAAGGCCCAATATACTCTAATGTAGCGTTGACGCGCGTGCACGCTGGGCACAGCGACGCTTCGTTAGCAAAACGCGAGCACTCTTTAGTCTGAGGACAGGCGCGGCCGGCGCGACCAGCGTCCGTCAACGCGGCCCGACGGCAACCGGCGCGAAATGCGACATGCTGCATTTCACGCCGATGCGTTACCCAGGCAACACTGTGTCTCCCCCTTTTCGTGACGAAGAGACTCCGGACGCGCTGAAACGCGCATGCGTCAAAGCAATGCAGCATGGCGCGCGCCTGCGGGTATATATGACAGGACCGGTGCCTGGCGAAGCAAGGCCGGCGTGACGCAACTAAATGAACGCCGGCGAGTACGCGCACCGCGTCACGTCGAAATGTATTGGAACCTTGACTGTGGCATGCAGTCATGTTCTCACATGACACGCATCTTATGATTATCATGTTTGCACCAGTCAGATACCTTCGTCATCCATTGGCGTCACGCAGTACTAAATTTGGCATATGTGAAGCTAGCGAAATGGCCGCGAGCGCATCATCAGTGTGGCATGTAGTCATGTTGTTACATGACACACATGTCGTGATTATCATGTTTCACCAGTCGGATACCTTCATCATCCATTCACATACTGTAATACCAAATTTAGTATAAGTGACGCTAGCAAAACGGCCGCGAGCGCAGCATGAGCGTGGCATGTATTCATGTTAATACATGACACGCATGTCATGATTTCTATGTTACGGTCTGTCGCTTGTGTTCGCCATGCAATCATGCCATACCATACCAGATTTTCAGCATGTCATGTGAACAATTGATAGATATGTGGGGTTTAACGTCCCAAAACCACCATATGATTATGAGAGACGCCGTAGTCGAGGGCTCCGGAAATTTCGACCACCTGGGGTTCTTTAACGTGCACCCAAATCTGAGTACACGGGCCTACAACATTTCCGCCTCCATCGGAAATGCAGCCGCCGCAGCCGGGATTTGAACCCGCGACGTGCGGATCAGCAGCCGAGTAATGTCATGTAAACAAAACCACCACAAGAGCTGCGGGACTATGAAATGTAAATCATGACATTCATGACATACATGTAATGAATTTCATGTTATGACTAGTCAGATATGTTCTTCATACAGTCATGTTATGACATCCAAAGTTTGGTATTGATACCATTATCGAAACTGCCAGGAGAGCTAAAAGGCGTAGGCAGCTAGATAGATAGATAGATAGATAGATAGATAGATAGATAGATAGATAGATAGATAGATAGATAGATAGATAGATAGATAGATAGATAGATAGATAGATAGATAGATAGATAGATAGATAGGTAGATAGATAGATAGATGCGCTCAAAGTCACAAGCTCGCTAAGAAATGCTTTGCATTTAACACGTCACGCGCACCTCGCATACGCGGCTTTTGAGCGCGATCCCGTGCGCACACGTGGACAAGTAGCGGCCTTCGAAGGCGGCCCCTGTAACGACCAAGCGCGCCATTTTCGAATGAACTAATGGCTGTGACGAGTGATTTTTGAGCTCATAGTGTCATTTGTCGTGATAAGAAAAAGGTATTTTCAGCCGACTTTGAGAATTTGTTGGGAATTCCAGGCCACGTGCTGCGATATAATATTTGGCTCGCGTGTTCTCGGGAGCTTCGAACACCAATCGGCAGCGTTTTCTGACCATGCTCAAAACGTGTTCCAGGGCCCCTTTTATATGCATAATGCAAACGCTAAAATTCATTATTCAAGTTGTCTATTTCATCCCTGCCACAGGCAGTCTAGAATTTGAAGCTGAGTGTTAAATCATCCTCTATAGAAAGAGGAGGAAATGTACTATATGTACTGCAATTCGTCTAAACGTATTCTATAGGAGTGCAAGGCGGGCTCTGTAAGTGCAGGTTTACGATCATTCGTTTCAAAGGTGACCAAAGTGCCATAAAAATGAGCATATGCTAATTTAGGTCGCTTTACTAAGACTTCGTGGTTTAAATTGTCCAAGAAACTTTCAAAAGCCCCTCGGGCAACCTAAAAACATTAGAAAATACTGATGAGCCGACAAGTGAAAGTGTGTTCGTTTAAGATGATGTTGAGACCCTGATAAATGCAGCATCAGAATTGTGTGAGATTTTTCTGACGAACAATTTTATAACGTAGGACGTTTTCGCGAACACGGCTAGACATTTTCAGAGGTCCTGGTCACGACAACATTGCAGAATTAAAGCGGTGACCTTAAAGCGCGAGGTAATTACAAGTATCGCTTGTTTCGTCATTAGACACACATAGGCAAGCAGCGTATATATGTGAATAAGCGAAAAACTATTTTCGTATTTGCTAGTTGAAATTGCAATGACATACACGTATTACGCGAGAAATACGTAGTAGAAAACACTTGCACTGTTCTTAGCATCTGACGAGCACTAAGAAAACGGCATTGGCCAAAGTTTGACATTAGAAATGCTTGTCAATTCTTGACAAGCATTTACATGTTGTGTACTTCGCGGGTGTGTGTTCAACCAGCCTGCTCCACATGCGTGAGTGGATACAATTGCGTAAATAGAAATTGAAGGTGAAATATGGAGCTCGTTCTTCACTGTATGAATGTGTATAGTAAAAAGCACCGGTTAGACAACGGGCTACATGTGAAATAATGAGCTCGCCGAATATTTCTTTCAAGATGACTTTGACACTCGTTGCGATTCGTGACGGCTTGCTAAATCGTCGTTGTAGCTGTATCATCGCGCAAGCCAAATGTAAAACCGAATTAAGCCTACAGTTATGTTCATGGGTGAATCCGCCGTACCACTTGCGATAACTGAATGAGCTGGGGAGTGTCACACCGAATCACAGCGGACACAGCATTGCTGATATCTTCGTTGGCAGTTGTAGCTGTATACCAATTGATCAAGATTACGTCCTAAATTGGACCACCATCGTCTGACTCGTGAGTTTGCCTTGGCGAGACTTGATGATCGGCCTTTCACCGAATGAAAGGTCCCGTGAGCCTGGTATTGCAGCTCATCGGCACAAAAAGCCACACAAGCCTTGTGGCACTTCTTGAAATCTAGTTAACTTTCCCTTCTTTACTGTATCTACCCCCGTATCTCTTTCTAGTTGAGCCTGCTCAAAGCTGTGCCTGTGTGTATTTTTCAGGCTCGGACGCTTGGACGATGGCCTTGGCTGGCTTGTGCCTGACTACAATAGCTGGTAGCTACACCATCACTTACCAGGTGGCGTCCGAGGTCTTCCCTACCGTTGTCCGTGGGCGAGCGGTGCAACTGCAGCGTCTTCTAGGAGACCTTGGAGGACTCGTGTGTATGCAAGTGGCAGCATTGGTGAGATTGTGATGGTGCGCTAAGCATAGGGGATGGAAAGGGCAGTGCAGGGGAAATGAATGAAGGAGCTTGAAAGTTACTAGGGCAAAGAAAGAGAATAGAGATACATGGGGAGCACACACAGCGTCACAGTCCAGCAATGTTGTTCGGTATACGGCATCACTCTCAGTCTACAGCGTTGGGGACGTTAGAATTACTCGAATGAACGTGAGGCTGTAGCAACGGGACTAAATGGGAACATCCTACTTCATTGGGCATTCTGGTCAGGATAGCCTGATAACAACCTTCAAGCTTGTCCAATATAAACCAGTTATTTTTATCTGCTATATTTATAAGGTAACTATAAGCATTACTATGACAGATAATCATAGTGCCCCTTTACTGTCGGTTCAAAGTACAAATGTATGTCTAGCCCTTTCTTGATGGATTTTATCATTACCCTATATATTGCGCACGCTATTTTTTAGAAGACCACCCCAAGTTGATCGCTTTAATTTAGTTTGGAGTGATTCATGTAACACAAAGTAATTTTCCATTGATGTACTTTCTTTCTCGCACATATATAGTTTGGAACCACACTCCCTTTGATGTTCTAACTGTTACTAACAACAACATTCCTCGTGGAACTTGAGCTAATACTGTATAATGTAGTATATTTTTAAAATTTTCTTTTTGTCTAGTGCTAAACATCTAGAAAGGAAACTTTCTGCCTTACAACTACTTATGTTCACATTAATATCTGAGTTTTCTTTACGTTCTATGTATCATATTCAGGTGACGCTTGTATTGACTTACCCACAAAGCTGGCGATGTAATGTGTTCATACTGAGTGATAATGACTCTAGCCATAAGTGCATGACAGATGGATTGAATAAGTAAACAATGTAGTTACTCGTGCATGCTCAAACAGAAAGTAAAACTGTGCCAACTATTATCCAAGAGTAATTACCGAATGAGCTGACCTTTCCATACTTTCCTCTAATAGCCAATATAGCACATTTGCTTTACCTAGTCGAGTTTCAAAACTGCGTTGTATGACAAAACGTGAGCCCATTCCACCGGGAACTCTGGAAACAGCATGCTTACAAAATGCGTCAATCAGATCTAAGGAAACCTTGGTAAAGGCATAGTAAGAGTTTTTTTTTCTTGAGAGGAGGGGGGGGGGGTGTTCCGGCAGTGATTATGCCATGAGATGAGTAAAATTAATTTCAAGTTCTCCGCAATAATTGCAGTCTTCATACATGGTCCTATGTATTTTGCCTGTATAGCATACTTTTCTGATTGCGCCAGCGTCAACCACAGATAATTCATCAGTTTCAATGTATCCCTAAGTCACGTACACACGCACAAGCAGTGAAGATGACATAGGGAGACCAGAGATTCGTCCTCATTTCAAATACAGTCGTCAAATGCTTGACAGCGCCATGCAATGTCCTGTTCATTGGCGTTTTCTTTTTCCACGCATTGCAGGCCGAATGGGATCGACACATTCCTGTGACAGTGATTGGTGCAATCTCATTGGTTGCATCTGCCCTTGTCTTCGCCCTTCCGGACACAGTGAATCTGGCATTGCCACAGACGCTAGACGACGGGGAACGTCTCGGTGATGATAGAGGCATCTTATTCTGCCCCTTATCATTGTGGATGAGTTCGAAGAGGCAGGTCAGCCGGCACAATGGAGAATGTCGTCACCATCAGGAAGACCTTGTTAATAAGAACGAACAAGAAAGCATGACATAGTTCCGAGATTAAGCACGGAGCGAACGTTCCTCCCTAGACGCTACCGTAGCTACGACCACGATCAATCAATCAATCAATCAATCAATCAATCAATCAATCAATCAATCAATCAATCAATCAATCAATCAATCAATCATCTAGTCAGGGCGGCACCCCTTAGCAGTACCGATAAGAGCGTGCCATCTGAGGTACTGCAGACGTTACTGCCACAGTAGACCGACCAACCATCAGTTTGACTATTGAACAATGAGTTAAATAAAAAAAAGTGACAGCTTTGCCGCAATGGCGAAGCAATGAACGCAATAGCTGCCAATTGAAAGGTCACGCGCAGAACGGAAAGCAGATTGAAACGTGTCCCGCGTTTCTCACGCACAAATGACGCACGAAACGTACTCACAGGTACGGATGCACGCGGATAAGCGTCTCATTTGTTCCTTCGCTGTGTCTGAAAAGTGCGCGATTTTCGCAAACGGAGACTGCAATGATGTCAGTGACCTTTGTGTGCCCAGTAACTACAGCAGAATCGTTCCAGGTAAAGCCCGAGGCCAGCCATGACGTACGATCTTCCCCTTCTCGCCACCACGAGAAAAGGGCGCGCGAGGTAAAGCTCCTGAAACATCGTAGTTCTAGGGGCTTTAGCGCCAGGGAGCGTCGCTCCCCCTCTCTAAGTCGAGCAAAGTACGCGTAGGAGACTAGAGTGGGAGCCGCCGCGAGATGTGGCTATGTGCGCTCATTGCGCCATCTTGCTGGTAATACTGAAAACAGAATTCCCCTCGAGGTGCTCGTGAGCGGTAAATGGCACATATAAATAGCTTGCCGTTAGAACGGTGAAGGATGTGCTCCGGGGTGGCGCAGGGGTAAACGCCTCGCTTTCACGACGCAGAGGTCCCACATTCGATTCCGCGCACCGAAGTGTTTGTCTGGGTTTTTTTTTCTTTCTTGCATTTTCGTATATATAGATACGTATACATATACGGTTAGTGACGGTGACGCTGACGCCGGTGGCAAAATCCATCTGAGAGTATCCATATAATTGCTATCTCCATAATTATTTCATCAATCAAGCAGTTTTTGCAAAAATGAGAACAGCGAGAAGAAAGCAGCGCTTTAGCGTCGCTTGTCCGGCTTCACAGCCACCAAGCAATCATCAGTGGAAAATATTATGCGTGAGAGATAGATGCATGACGTGCATGCAAATACATACAATAAGGCTCAATAATAATGAAAATTTCAGAATCACGTATTAAGCAATCACAGGAGTATAACCTATGTAACTCTTCATAAGTGGCTTTGAGGAAAACTATACTTTCATGGTGACTCCTACCTGAACAAAAAATTATTTAGTTCCCAGGCATCAGAAAAATTGTGACACATTGCTGCATAGGTAACCGTTAACTTTCGGCAGATTTCTAATTGTAAAAAAATATAACTGAAGCAACAATTCTATTCTTGTTTTCCATCTTGTAGTTGGTGTTCTTTTTAAATGCATTCTCTGTCTGCGTTTTCTGTTAGTGTCATGTTTCTTTGTATCTTGCGTCCTAGTAAGCGGATGTTGTACTTGAATAGTAGTACTCAAGAAAGATCTCATTTGGCAACTGCTCAAGCAAGAACTTAGGTTTTGCGTAAATGTTGATGATGTGCCAAAGATGTGTGTTGAATAAACACTTCTTTATGTTTTAGCCCGACAGCCTTTTGCACTCGAATGATCCTGAGTTTTTTTTTCACATAATTGTTTTGAACAACAACATGATGTGAAAAACTAACTTGTCATGAAAGTGCAGCAGTCGGCGCAAGATTCAAACACCAAAGTGTTCCTCAATACAGCACCAACTAAAAACGAATGAATGCTCGCTTCGTCATAGGAATTGGTATATCACAAAAGCGAAACGCGTCTTTACAGTCGTAGCTGAGCGCTTATTCTGCGTCAATATATGAGGGCTTGTACAATGTACGTTGGTGTTGTTGGTGTAACAGCACCGTTTGACGAAGATTTACGCCCTTTGACGCCTACAGGGGCAAAATCTCCATCCCGACGGTTAACACCCATGATCCCGATTTCAATGTTGTGTTACCTGTAGTTGTTAACACACACGTGGACACCAGCATATCGTGAACCCCGCGCAAAGATGGCATCGACTAACGCACAAAAATGTCACAGTTTCGCCGCAACGTCGAAACAATAAATGCGATATATAGCTACTAATTGGGATGTGGTGTGATGATCGACAAGCAGCTAAAAACTTGCAGCACGCTGTTCAAGCACAAATGACTATGCAGGTGTCATGTCAGCAAGGAATCGTGTTAGCATGGGTTAAACAGCGTAGTAGAACATCAAAAACTGGGTTCTCCGGCCATGACTAAATAAAATTTGTTTCATCATACTAGGCGTCATACTATACAAATTGCGTAACGACTGGGTCTTTTAATGCCTACAACCAATTACGAAGAGCTCAGCCATATTTCTTCATCGTCATGAGCCCCATCACCGACAAAGTGCGCATATCGACTTGAAATGTGAAGCGTGTAGTTCAGAATAGCGAACAATGGCATTGTGGCGCTTGCATAGCTTATAAAAATGGCAATATATGGCATAGTGGGTACGTTGCAAAAGTACATGTATGATCGCAAAAAGGAAGACGAAGTTCTCACTCCGCTCGGTAAAGAAGCCTTCATTTTTTATTGCATTGTCGCCGTTTCGATTTATTCAGGCAAAGCATACTAGCACCACCTCTTCAAAGACTGGGCTTGCAACTATCACAACCTGATCTTTCATTTGGAGCCTCTACACTGGGTTTCAGCCACAGGGATGTTTTATTCGCCGTTCAAGAATACATCACTGCGACTAAACGATTTTCTTGCTAAATTGCTGTCTCACTATTTTTCTTCTTTTTTTTCTGCAAACTTGATATCGGTATTTCAAATCAAAATTAAGTTACAAAAAAATTGTAGGAATGACGCAATGCTGAAAGTTTAGGGCGAATTCACCTTATAATCGGCCAATCCCCTTCTTTGGGTACGAGCCATTTGCACAGGGAAACAACAACAACAACAACAAGCCTTCGCTGGAGTAATTTATGATGTTGATGAGACCATTGTCAACACAGACTTGCCAATCCTGATCAAGCCCACTACAGAAGGCACAATCATAACAAGTGTTTTTCGTCTCGGCACGTCACGTTGCGTGAAGATCATATTCAACGGTGAAACCTTCCCTTCACACGTGAAGGTGAAACACTTTCGGCACGCTGTTCGTTCCTTCGTACCGAGGCCACTTAAGTGCAGAAAATGTACGAAGTTGGGCCACGTGAGCAGCGTGCGCAAGAGCACCACCATTTGTGCCCGATGCACTGAACCACATGCCACTAGCACATGCCAATCCAATACTCGGAAACGATCGAATTGTGACGGGCCTCACGATGCATCTTCGAAGGATTGTCCGATCATTCGAAGGGAAATGGCAGTGCTGAAGAAAACGGTTCGGGATCACTCGTCTTACCGGGAAGCAGCCGCATCTATTGGGCGACGACGATCGCGTCATCGACGGCGCTCCAAGACATCCAAGACACCGTTGTCTCGTGAACCACGCTCAAAGTCGCCTACACTTCTGTCTCCCAGAACAAGCGCAGTCGGGTCGAAGGATAAAGAAGCCGCCAACAGCGACACAGCTGACGCCTGGCCGGAACTTCCTCGACTACACTCCACTCGAGAGGGGCATCAGACTTCAGCAGTGAAGCACTCCTCGTCCGAATTCTCTAAACCAACAGAGGAGGATAAACAAATAGTCGCCATGGTCAGCTTTCTCGTGAGTACCATTTGTGTGTTCGTGGAGAGGGTGCAAACACCAATAGCACGAAGCGCATTGCAGGTGCTATCAGCCCGGTTCTAGCAAACGTTCAGAAGTCGATTGTTTAAGAAGATTAACAGCAGAACCATGGCTTATCAACCGAAACAGCCATCGTTTGCACATGATATTCGAAACGCCTTCATATTTCAATGGAATGTGAGAAGCCTGAGGTCCCGAATATCGGACTTTCGGCAGTTCGTGTTTAAAAACCGCTTCGCGATAATGGTAATCTGTTAGCCGAACTCATCAACTATAAGAATATCAGGATACGAGTCTTTCGCCTCAACCCCGAATGGAAGTAGCAGCAAAGTTATTGTTTGCATTCGCAAGGACCTTACTTATTTCGCCCATGCTATACCGCCAGATGACGACAACCAGTACGTGTGCATTACTCTGAAGAAGTGGTTGTCTTTTACACTTATTGGCGTATATATATATATATATATATATATATATATATATATATATATATATATATATATATATATATATATATATATATATATATATATATATATATATATATATATATATATATATATATATATATATATATATATATATATATATATATATATATATATATATATATATATATATATATATATATATATTGTGGTGAAGCCTTCGAACAGTGGGTCGTCCTCTCCAGCGCCTTCTAGTGGGTTGCCCTTTTTAGCAAGAAGAAGAGCAGCTCGTGCAGAGAGTCGGTACCCGCATTGACTGTCACTGTCAAGCATCGTCGACAACCGTCCGCCAATAAACGTCTCAACAATTTGGTGGAGAGTGCTGTGCCCTTCTAACACCTTCGGTTAGCATTTGATGCCCCTGGAGCTACGATCCCGCACCGTGCCTTCTACCATGCACCAAGACGCCGCACAGCAAACGCTTCCTCCTGCGCCGACGCCATGTTCCGGTGTTCCCCGCATCCGGGACCCTCCTGTCTTCACCGGCGCGGATGGCACCGACGTCGAGGACTGGCTTGCTATGTACGAACGCGTCAGCGTCCCCAATCATTGGGACGAGGCAGGTAAACTCGGCAACCTGGTTTTCTACCTCGCGGGTGTGGCCGGCATGTGGTACAACAACCACGCATCCGATTTCCCCACTTGGTCCGCTTTTAAAACCGCCGTCGTCGACGTGTTCGGCCGTCCTGCCGTTCGTAAGCTCCAAGCCGAACAGCGGTTACGTGAACGAGCACAGCAGACCGGTGAGTCCTTCACAAGCTACATAGAGGACATCCTTGACTTGTGCAAAAAAGTGGACGCCAGCATGTCAGAGGCCGACAGAATTACCCATGTTCTAAAAGGCATTGCCGACGATGCCTTCACCATGCTCCTGGCCAAGAACCCTCGCACTGTAGCAGAGATCATTACACTTTGCCAAAGTTACGAGGAGCTGCGACGGCAGCGCTCGATGACCCGTCGACCACCCTCACGTGACGCTGATCTCTCGGCCTTGTCAACACTTCCGGACCACACCGCCTTGCTTGCTGAAATCAAGACATTCGTGCGTGAAGAAGTTGCCCGCCAGGTCTCTTTACTGGCCTTTGCTTCCCCGCAACGTGCTGAACAGTCGTCAAGCACACTTCTGCCTCCCCTCCGCCGAGCCATTCAGCAGGAAATCGCGGAGGTCGTTCCAGAATATCACCAACCGCCTCCAGTATCTACACCACTCAGTTACGCCCAAGTTGTCGCTAGGCCACCCCCACCGATTCCTGTGACTGGCCCTCTTGGTTACACCGAAACCATCGCCAGACCCCAGGCCTTCGGAGAAACTGTGCCGCCTACATATACCGACGTCATCCACGTGCCCCGTGTGCCGCCCACTATGCAGTTATATCAGCAGCCGGCTCGCCCATCGCGTTCTTCGACATGGATGGGACCCACGAACCGATGGCGCACTGCGGACAATCGCCCCATCTGCTTTGCTTGTGGTTGCGTCGGGCACGTAGCACGCTACTGCAATCGTGTGCAGCGACCGCAAACCGCCTCCAATTTTCCCAGCCAATCGAGCCGCTTCTATGACCAACCGCCACCTACGTCACCGTCGTCCCGCCCCGCTCCATCTACCCGCCGCTCACATTCTCCGCGACGTCGCTCACTGTCGCCGATGCGGCCACGCCCACTAGAGGGTGACCAGGAAAACTAGTCGTCGCAGTCCACGAGGCAAGGGCTGCGACGCTGTCGAACTGTGGAAGCCCTCAGGAAAGACCTTCGAACGTGATAGACGTGCTTGTGGATGGTGTTCGTGCATCTGCCCTTGTAGATACTGGAGCCGCCGTATCCGTGATGGACGCAAAGCTTAGCCGAATACTGCGCAAAGTGACCACGCCACTTTCCGGGCTCTCCCTCTGTACAGCCAGCGCCCAAAGCATTCACCTTACAGCGATGTGTACAGCCCGCCTCATGATTCAGGACGTGATGTATGCCGTTGAATTCATCATAATTCCTTCATGCTCTCACGACGTCATCCTAGGATGGGATTTTCTCTCCCGCAACGACGCCGTCATTCATTGCGCACCAGCAGAAATAGAGCTAACACCATTCTCTTCTTTGACGCCGGCCGACAGTCCATCTACTGCAAGCAAATTACTCGTCAGGGACGACACGCAAGTGCCTGCAAACTCGTCCGCGGCGGTGTCGGTGTACTGTGCAAGTCTTTCAGACACCGCTGCACTCCTCTCACCATTTCATCGTGTTTTCACCAGAAAAGGTTTGCTGGTTCCTTTCGCGACTGTGCAAGTAACTCGCGGCAGCACCACTATTTTTGTTCTGAACTCATCCCCGTACAGTGTTACGTTGGTGCGAGGGGAATGTCTCGGCAGCGTGGAACCCATCGAAGACGCACAAGTCATGGATCAACCTGATGACACGCACTGCCGAAGTTCCAATACGCTTAGTGCTGTTTCTACATCTGTTTCATCATCCGCTGATGTATTTGGTCCTTCCATTGCCGACAACCTTACGCCGGTCCACCGCTCCCAGCTTCTGGCCCTGTTGGAAGAATTCCGCTCTTCTTTCGATGTCTCTCAACCTTCTCTCGGCCGCACATCGACTGTTACGCATCGCATTGACACAGGCGCACAACCACCACTAAGGCAACGTCCATATCGCGTATCTCCCACAGAACGCCGTGTAATCAACGAGCAAGTGGACGACATGCTACGCCGCGATGTTATTCGACCCTCTAACAGCCCCTGGGCATCTCCTGTCGTTCTCGTCGCGAAGAAGGACGGTTCTGTGCGGTTCTGTGTGGACTACCGACGTCTCAACAAGATCACTCGTAAGGACGTGTACCCACTACCGCGTGTGGATGACGCGATTGACAGCCTGCAAGGAGCCGAATTTTTTTCATCTCTAGATTTGCGCTCAGGGTACTGGCAAGTACCTATGGCTGAAGACGCTCGACCGAAGACCGCTTTCGTCACTCCCGACGGCTTGTACGAATTCAACGTCATGCCGTTTGGGCTGTGCAATGCGCCTGCCACCTTTGAGCGCATGATGGATACCGTCCTGCGTGACCTGAAATGGCACACGTGCCTGTGCTACCTCGATGACGTCGTCGTTTTCGCTCCGGACTTCTCAACGCATCTTCAACGCCTGCGGCATGTTTTAACGCGTCTGAGTGACGCCAGTCTGCAACTGAACCTGAAGAAGTGCCGATTTGCAGCTCGGCAGTTGACAATACTCGGCTACGTCGTGTCCAGGGACGGAATTCTCCCCGATCCAGCCAAGCTTCGGGCCGTGACCGAGTTCCCCAAGCCGACATCCATCAAGGAACTGCGCAGTTTCTTAGGACTGTGTTCCTACTTTCGGCGCTTCATCCGAAACTTCGCGTCTATCGCATCGCCGCTGACAAAACTCCTCGGTAGTAACGTGCCTCTCCATTCGTGGTCATCACAGTGTGACGACGCATTCACAACGCTTCGTCGTTTACTGACGTCGCCTCCCATACTCCGCCACAACGACCCTACTGCCCCTACAGAGGTACACACGGACGCCAGTGGTGTCGGTCTCGGCGCTGTCCTTGCGCAGCGCAAACCAGGGTTCCCGGAATATGTCGTGGCGTATGCAAGCCGTACGCTTACAAAAGCCGAGACTAATTACACCGTCACTGAGAAAGAATGTCTGGCAATCGTGTGGGCCCTTACCAAGTTCCGACCTTATTTATATGGTCGCCCATTTGATGTAGTCACCGACCATCACGCACTATGCTGGTTGTCCTCATTGAAAGATCCCTCAGGCCGTCTCGCCCGGTGGGCACTTCGCCTGCAAGACTACGACATCCGCGTGCTGTACCGCAACGGAAGGCAACATGCTGACGCCGACGCCCTGTCGCGCTCTCCCTTGCCTGACGACAATGCCCACGACTCAGCGTCTCACCTTGCCGTTTCTTCCATTAGCATTCATGCCGTTGCTACTGAACAGCGCAAGGATCAATGGATTGCCTCACTGATAGCCTTGCTGACTGATCCATCCACTCCATCCACTCGCGCGTTGCGTCGTCAAGCCCACCATTTCGCCGTTCGCGACGACCTTCTCCACCGACGCAATTACAGCGGTGACGGCCGCCAGTGGCTACTAGTCATACCCCGCAGTCTGCGCTCTGACATATGCGAATTCTTTCATACTGATCCGCAATGTGCGCACTCCGGCGTATCGAAGACTTACCAGCGCATTCGCCAACGGTACTTTTGGCGCGGCATGTACCGCTATGTGCAGAAATTCGTTCGTTCGTGCATAGAATGTCAGCGCCGCAAAACTTCAACGCACCTGTCGCCGGTAGGTCTGCAACCTCTACCTTGCCCTGCCAGGCTATTTGGGCGCGTTGGCATTGATTTGTATGGGCCACTTCCACTAACGTCGGCCGGTAACCGCTGGGCCATTGTTGCTGTGGACCACCTCACGCGATACGCCGAAACTGCCGCTCTCCCCGCGGCTACAGCGAGCGATGTGGCCTCCTTCCTGCTCCAACGATTCATGCTGCGACACGGTCCACCTCAGGAACTGCTCAGTGATCGAGGCCGCGTCTTCCTGTCTGAAGTCGTCGAAGCCATTCTCAAAGAGTGCAACGTTGTTCACCGCAAAACAGCTGCTTACCACCCGCAGACGAATGGCCTTACTGAACGCTTCAACCGTACGCTCGGCGACATGCTCTCCAAGTACGTCGCCGCCGATCACACAAATTGGGATTCCATTCTACCCTTCGTCACCTACGCATATAACACCGCCCCTCAGAGCACTACTGGATTTTCACCTTTCTTTTTATTATATGGAAGGCACCCGTCGCACACCATCGACACTATACTTCCGTACAAGCCAGATCCGTCAGAGTGGGCGCCTATTTCTGCTACAGCCAAGCTTGCTGAAGAGTGTCGAGAGCTCGCAAGGACCTTTACAGCGCATGATCAAGAGCGGCAAAAAGGCATTCGCGCTGACACCAGCACCACTGCGCCCATGTTCCTCCCTGGAGCGCTCGTCTGGCTCTCGATCCCTACCACTTCAACTGGCCTATCTTCAAAACTATTGCCCAAATACGAAGGCCCCTACCGTGTCGTCGAACGCACTTCCCCTGTAAATTACTTGATCGAACCCATCGAACCATCTTCGGACATGCGCCGTCGAGGGCGCGACATTGTCAACGTGGAGCGCCTCAAAGCCTACCACGACCCGCTCATAGTAACCAGCTGCTAGGTCGCCAGGCGGCTCCCTCTTCGTACCCGGGGTAGTTGTGGTGAAGCCTTCGAACAGTGGGTCGTCCTCTCCAGCGCCTTCTAGTGGGTTGCCCTTTTTAGCAAGAAGAAGAGCAGCTCGTGCAGAGAGTCGGTACCCGCATTGACTGTCACTGTCAAGCATCGTCGACAACCGTCCGCCAATAAACGTCTCAACAATATATATATATATATATATATATATATATATATATATATATATATATATATATATATATATATATATATATATATATATATGTATATATATCCCGCAAGTTCATTTGATTTTAAGAGACAAACAGACATTATGGCAGCGATTCCAGGCCCTTGCATTAAAACAGGTCATTTCAATGCACATCATCCGATATGGGGAAGCTTGAGGACAAACTCGAAGGGGCGTTCACTGATATTGTTTGTGTCCGACCACAACCTGCGCCTTCTGAGTGATGGTAGCCCGATTTACCTGCGAGGAACGACGTACAGCAGCTGCCTCGACCTGACACTGGTGTAGTGTTGCTTAAGTTCAAAAGTGCTGTGGTTTAGAGATATAGAAACCCATGGTAGCGACCATATTCCGACTCATGTCAGCATTGATGGCCAAGATACTGCGTCCTCGCCGGTCAATCAAATGAAGACCAAGTGGAGGACACGTGCAGAAATGATTCCTCGTGTGACTTAGACGAAGTAATTGCAGATGCAATGAAAAATTGTACGTGCCGCTTCACACGCTCACAGAAGCGCACGGAGCTTGACATCGAATTAGAAAGGCTTCGGGCGTTACGTAGACGTGCTGAGAAGATACAGGCGTACCAAGTCGATTCTTGATCTCAAAGTAGCAAGGCGTATGCAGAAAAAAATACAACGCCGAATAGAAAAGCTGCAGGATCAAAGATGGAAAAGTTTTTGTGGGTCATTAGACCCACACAAGCCATTGTCTCATCTATGGAAAAATCTACAGGGTCTTCACTAAGGCGTCATGCAACGTCATCCCTTCAGGGCTCTCGTACTTCGTCTCAACCGCCGCGAAATTGACGTTGCAGGGAATTTTCGCGCGAACATCACCGGCGGGACAGTCTTATTCTTCGACGTGATTTTATGCGATATCCCCGGTTCACGAGACCTAAGTATGGACGCTCCATTTTCTATGGAAGAGCTAGAAGCTGCACTGACACTGTGTAGGCTTTCTTCTTCACCAGGGCCCGATGGGATAACGTATACGGCTCTGCGTCACTTAGGCCAAGCAGCTAGACGACAACTGCTGAATTTATTTAATCGGTCATGGGAAGATGGCACCATACCTCAAGAATGGAAACGGAGCCGTCTTGTGCCACTTCTAAAAGCAGGGAAATCCATTCTGGTGCTGGCATCATACCGGCCTGTAGCTCTCGCTAGCTGCGTTGGGAAACTCATGGAGCGCATGATTCTCACGCGCCCGCAATGGTTCCTTGAACGGCATAACATTTACCCCGACTCCATGGCGGGATTTAAACGAGGCCGTTCATCGATTGACAACGTCATCGATTTGGTGTCATCAGTAGATCAGCAGAAATTTAGGAAACGACTAGCACTTGCGGTCTTACTCAATGTGAAAGGTGCCTATGACAACGTTTGCCATAAAGCTATTTTAGACGCACTGCTGTTAATTGAAATGAGAGGGCAAATGTTTCGATGGATTCAAAGCTACCTGATAGGAAGATCCTTTTTTGTATATACTGCAGATGGCCCGACATCAGACCACTACACGTGCCGTGGCGTCCCGCAAGGTGGTGTTTTAAGCCCAGTTCTTTTCAATCTTGCCTTGCTTGGCCTGGTGGAAGCTCTTCCTGAAACAGTCATTGTTTCAATATACGCTGATGACCTCTGTGTTTGGGCATCTGCATTGACACGCCTACAAGTTCGAGCAAGAGTACAGAGGGCAGCATCGCAAGCATCTGACTATCTTCGCACGCAAGGCCTAACAATCTCAACAGAAAAATGTGCACTGGTGGCCTTCACGCGGAAGGCGATGACAAGTTACCGGTAAAGCATTAATGGCCAGCCCATCTCTTACAAGCGTAACCATCATTTTCTGGGTGTCATTGTTGACCGCGACCTCTCCTGGAGCGCTCATGTGACTAGCTTGAAGGCGAAACTGGCATCTATTGCCCACATCCTGAAAGCCATCGCTAGAAAAAGATGGGGTCCGTCATTGAGTTACATGCTACAGCTTTACCAAGCACTCTTTATTGGTGTACTGCGCTACAGTTCTCTGCTTTTGAAAACTTGCAAGACAAACATTCAAGCACTTCAGAGCGTGCAAGCGCAGGCACTATGTGTTTGTCTCGACCTACCACGAACTACCTCAACCACTGGAACAGTTATATTGGCTCGGGATCATCCGTTTACGGCTTACGTCACAACTGACGTGCTGAGAGCACATATTCGGCACATTTCACGGGTGGTATCGAGCCATTTGACATTTCTGCCAGAACGACGACCGCAGGCGTCGTTTTCTAAGGTCGTCAGATCCCACCGCGCTTTGCTATCATCCGGTTTTATACCCTTGGCGCGTTCAATGTCTACCTTGTGGAGCCTACGACAACCCGACGTGCGCCTTTCCATCCCAGGAATAAGAAATAGAAACGTCCTTTCTGCATTGGCCTTGAAACAAGCGACTCTGGACTGTTTACACACTTTATATGCTGACAGAATCCACGTATGCACGGATGGACCTACCACTCAGACTAGCTCCAACGGCGCCACCGTCATCGCATCGCGACACATGAACATCACGTACAAACTTTGTCACGTGAGCACATCGACTGGTTTGGAAATTGTTGCCCTGCGAGGTGCCATCGATTTTATCAAGCAACAACCGAATAATCGATGGGCAGTATTCCGTGACTCCAAGGCGGCTCTACAATGTCTTTCGTCGGCACTTCGTCGTGGGTCGTACGAACAACTGGTATGAAAGATCAGAGAAATGCTGCACTATGCGACCAAACAAGGACACAACGTTGTCTTCCAGTGGATACCAAGTCATTGTGGTATCTCCGGCAAGGTTCTCGCCGATGAAGCAGCCAGAAATGCACACGTACAAGCAAACCCTGTGCCCGTACCTTTATCTAGGATTGACTCGGCTAGATACTTAAGTAAGCTCGCGCAGGACATGACACTCCAGAAGTGGCAGTCATGACAGTTCGCACATCATCGACTATATTCTTTCGATCCATCTCTATGACTGCGGCTACCCTCTGGTCTGTCTAGGGAGGAAGGTACAGTGTTGTGCCGTCTGCATGTGCGCGTAGCCTTCACCGATGCCTACTCATTTAAGATAGGGATGGCCGACAGCGCGGAGTGCGACGACTGTGCTGTCGATGAGACTATTGAACGTATCTTACGTTACCTCCCGGCATGCACAAACGAGAGAGAGAGAGAGAATTAACTTTAATGAAGGTCCTGAAGGGGACTGGGCACCCCTTACGGGGGCCAGCCCGGTTGCTCCGCCCATGTGGGGACTGGGAGTCGGAGCTCGCCAGCCACCTTTTGGGGCTTCTGAACGGCCTGGTGTTAAAGGGCCCTGTCGGGGCTCCTGAGGTGGTTGAACCAGTCGTCTTCGGTGGCAGGGGACCCGAAGCTAGCGTTTAGCACGGGACACTGCCACAGCATGTGATTTAAATCGCACCTTGAATTTTGGCATTTGGGGCATTCTGGCCTTATATCTGGTAGGTATTTGCTGTAGATATAGGGGCTGGGGTAACTGTGCGTTCGCAGCAGTCGAAGCGTTAATTGTTGTGCTTTATTTAGTGCTGAGTGAGGTGAGAAGAATTCCTTTCTAAATAACTTATAGTGCGAGCAAATTTCATGATATGATAGGAGTGGCTCCCGGTGCGTGTCGGTGTCCCCGGCCAGTGAGCCGGACCACGACCCCCCGCGGCACGTAAGATGAGGCTTCACCTGCGCAGTGTTTTAAATCAACTGGAAAGATGGGATTTCACTGTCGAGAAATTATTGGGGCCATGGCACTGCCCATCCAATTTCCGAAAAGCAACGAAAGCACTGTTGCATTTTCTCAAAGACACCGGCCTGTTTCATCGTTTGTGATGGTGAAACTGTTACGCGTCGGCCCAGTCAGTGACCTTTTATCTCCTCCTCTATAACTTTCCTTCCCCTCTCCCCTTCCCCAGTGCAGGGTAGCCTACCGGGGCTTAACCCTTGTTAACCTCTCTGCCTTTCTCCTTGTGTTATCTCTCTCTCTGCATGTATTGATTGCCCCAAAAGCGTTTACAACGCTCTCTTGTCCAACTTTCGTTGTGACTTTTCTGCGTCAGAGCAGCCGAGCAGGGCTGCCTCCAAGTTCTCCCGGATGGGGTGCGGTTTCGGGGTGAGGTGCGGGGTTTACTGGCACGCTAACACCACGTGGAAGATGTCCGAAGACTTCTACGCACAATGCAGGTATTTTCCTATACAGGCAGAATCAAGATATTTAAAAATTGCCGGGCACAGCAGTGTTTTGGTGCAAAGGCAGACCAACATAACGCACATAGAGAATGTGCAAAGAAAAGCCGTCAGGTTTATTTATTCAAAAATTTTTCCTGTATGCTTCACGACCACAAAACCAATGCAGGCTAAACACATTCCATGCCTTGCACTAAGACGTGAAGCTGCATGTTTAGAACTTCTTTATCTCCTTTGGAATCGGAAACTAGAAATCAGCTCGTCACCATATCTCTCATCTTTCACATCAAGACTTACTCGCCGCCATCATCCTAATTATTTGACACCTTATTATACGAAAACAGATTCAAGTTTTCTTTTTTTCCCACGCACCGTAAGATACTGGAATGATTCTTCGTAGCCTTTAGTCACATTTTGATCATTCCAAATTGTATTAAATATATTTATATATTTGTGTTTGCTTCGTTTTGTTGTTGTTGCTTTTTCTGGCCCCTAACCTCCTTGGACCTGTATAAGGTCTTTAGTATTGAATAAAGACAGAAAGAAAAAGTAAACGCTTCTCCGCGTTTGTAATGCCCTTACAGGATTTCGGATGAGTTGAGTGGCCGAGTTGGTAGAATTAAGTAATTTATCGAAACGATATGGCCGGATTAGGTTTGAGAGTCATTTCGGATGGGTCATTATTAGGAAGCGGATCCTTACCGATGAACATGGAAGGATGCATTGAGCATTGAACATGGAAGGATGCAATGAGAATTGCAGTTGGTGAGGTAATAAAAGATGCTTTTTTATTGCGTGTAAATTATTGCACTCAATTAGAACGTGGAGAACGGTTAATGGTTCTTCACATCTCTCACAGCTGGGTCGATCACCACAGGACACAAGATATGCATGTGGGCTGTAAATGTGCGGGTAATTCTTAGCCTGGTAGCTGTTATATGTGTTAGGCGGAACCTCGATACTGGTGGCCAGTTTTCAAGGTTTAGCTTGATAACATGTGACTTATTTTGATTTGTATGTTCGATGAGTGCTACCAATTAGCCCTGAGCTTTCGCCATAGGAAGGACTTAAGGTAAAGTGCCGGACAGTTATGCATATATCGACCGCGTATTTGGACGGATGCAGTGCTGGTCCGCCAACACGTTTGCTTCGCTCTCCCGATGCCCTGGCACCCAACATGTAACGACATATTTAGTTGCGTAAATTGTGCATAGCACTGAACACAGTGGTATGATTACAACATTTTAACACGAAAATGTTTTATGCCGGGATCCACTACATCTCCACTGACGTATTTCAGTAACGGATATGACATTGTAAAATATATCCTAACAAATGGCAAAGAACGAAATGAGGAGAAAAAGTTTCTTAGCGAGGCGACGAACCATCGACTTACTGCTTCTTAGCGCGCGAAGCAAGGCACTAGACCAGGAACGCGCACGTTGCATAGCTTTTTAACGGCAAGGCATTTAAATCCACCATGTACCGTTGGTGGCCTTCAGAGCTCAGCAATTTTAGCGCGTTTTCGTCATTCCTAGCGAGATGGCGCGACGGTCGTGCGTTGGGCGCGTGCGCTCGTAAGGTCGGAACCCCGCGCTACCCCACGCGATGCATGCGCGCGCCTCCACATGGCGTGGTCAGTCCGTATAGATGTTCTCAGGCGTGGTCGCTCACTCGCACGCGTGTTTATCTCGGGATTCAGCCACTTCGTACCTCTTGTGCTTACACCGCAAGTTAGCTTTGAAGTTACAGTGGCTAAAAGCACAAAGGTCACTTCGCTCACTGCCGCGGCTGTGTTTACGAAAAGAGAACATCTCACACACGAAGTGAGAATTGTGACACACGTTCGCGCTCGTTCAGGCGTATAAGTGTGCGCTCGTTTCATGCGTCTTTCTTTCTGCTTGAGCACCGTGCTGTAAGTGTCGAACTGAGACAGTTTTTGTCCTTGCACGTCCTTTGTGTGCTCAATTTCCGCGTGCTTCTTGCTTGAGGTGCGCGCTGCAAGTTTCAACCTGCCGTCACGTCACATTGCAATGTGTTGCTGTAAAATTCATCCCTTCAACCTCGTGGCGAAACAACGCACAATATACGCTAACTACCTCCGTGAAGGTGTGCTTCCTTTTCGCGCTATGCCGGTACCTAAAGAGAAGGATCGGTCACGTTTTTGTGTGTTTTAAGATTTTTTAAAGGTTTTACAACGTTCAAGGAATCCATGTAAATAGCAGTATGGTGTAAGCTTATTTATATACTGTGGTTCACCGCCAGTATGGCATAAGCCTCTACTGTAAAAATGGTTGAGTACGAGTGGAGGACACAGGCAATCGAAAAGGACGGACCAAAAGTCGCATAAGACACACCAGCATGGGCCTTCCACGCATCCGTAAAGAATTTTGTACAATTGTATTTGTGCCGAAGTTCCAGTAAATACGCACGAATATGTGCAATAGGCGCATGTTTTGTAAATTCCCCCAAGAGAGAGAGAGAGAGAGAGAGAGAGAGAAACGAGAAAAAAAGAAGGCAGGGAAGTTAACCAGATGCTAGTATCCGGTATGCTACCCTACACTGGGGTTGGGGAATAGGGGGCTGAAAGAGAAAGGGAGAGTTAAAAAATAAATAGGGGAAAAACACCGACACACATGCACACACAAAATCAGTCCACTCAGAGGCGTTCCGACAGGCCAGTAGTTCGCAAGAAGCCCACTAGAGCTTGCATGGCTTAAATTCCCCCAAAGGATTCACCAGTCTATAAGCTGGCACTGCCACAGCGGTAGCTGTACAGCGGGTGCCATTACGCAGTGTTCAACGAATGCGACTTCCAATTCTCTGGCAAGGCATAGTACACGCAGCGAATATGGCGCTCTCGATGCATACAGTTATGAAATACCTGAGAACTAGATAAATAATTTACAGCACTGAATGTCAGATCTTCACCGTTTGCGTTGATCTTTAGAGAGAAAAAGAGAGAGAATAAGGCTGAAAGAAAGGCAGAGAGGTAAACCATGGCTGAACCCGGTAGGCTACCTTGCACTTGGGAAGAAGGTAAGGGGAGTAAAAGTTAGAGAGAGACAGAAAGAGAGAAATGTCACTCATGCCATCGACAAAACGGCAGTTATGTACTTAACATCACAGACGGTGAGTCACATCCATGTCTTCATCAATTGAGCACATTCGTTGCATTAACTTGTATACGCGTTTCCATGCACCTAAAATATTGCCGATGGTGAAGCCATAAGGGTGCCGCTTGCTTTTTCAAGCAACGGACTTCTGAAGGCTTGCGGGAACTGGGGTGATGATGTCAAGCAGTGGAAACACGATTTGGGCTGTCGGTGTCTGCATCTTGCTCATCAGCACGCGCATAGCACTGACCAGGGTGCTGACCGTACCGATAACTTGTCTGTTTCCGTCCATCAGGTTATGAGGCACTGATGAAGTGTCCCTCACTGCTGAAGTCTGATGCCTCGCATCAGGCGCATCTATCTTTGGGAGTTCGGGCCAAGCGTCAATGGCATTGCTAGTAGAGGCGTTACTGTCCTCTAAGACGGCTGTGTTCTGACTGGGTAGTAATAATGACGCGGAAGCTCCACTGCTAGCTGAAGTGCTTTTTTTCTTAGCACACATAGTGCTTGAACCAAGTGGAAAAGGTGGAGATTGTTTTGGATGTGGTACGTGAGGCGACGAGGTTTCGGAGGTTCCGGTACTGCGCCGGCGTCGGGACCATCGTCGCGTAATGAATGCAGCTGATTCTCGGTGTGAGATGTCATGTTTAGCACTTTTGTTATTGTTAGCTCCTTCGAATAAAAGTACAGTCCTTCGAAGAGTTATCATGTGGAGCATTGAAATTTGAGCACTTTGGTACGGTGGCCTGGCACGTGTCTGTGTTGTGGTGCCCAGGGCATAGGGAACATACGGCAGAGTTCAGGCCCACACCACTTACGTGGCCTAAATTTATGCACTTCCAGCACTGAAGTGGTTTCGGTACAAAAGGGCCACTGCGTGTCGGAAGGGGCTCACTTTTACGTGTGATGGGAGTGATTCACCCTTAAATGTAATCCTTACGCATCATGATGTTCCGGTACGAAATATACTTGCTATATATGGTATCTTCTGAAGCCGGATTCATCAAGACTGGTAGGTACGAGTTGGTAATGGCTTCGTCAACTTATTATTCCAGTGCTCACTCCTTCGTCCAGTGAAGTAAACTGCATGCCCTTGGCAGCTCTGAGGCGCGTGAGCAAATCTTCCACATTTATAGCAACGTCTCAGGTTCGGAATGTAAAGTATTACGCGATGGTTTTTACGATGTCGGGTAATGTGTTGCAGCCTAAAGTAACCATTAAATGTTTGGTTGGTATTTGGATGTTGTCACGCCTGATCACAATTCACTGGTCATGAGTGACATTTGATTCTGAACATCCGTCTAAAAGTTGATCCTCGGTGAGGTCAATCAAGTCCACATCCGATATTACGCCTATGACAGTGTTCATGCTCGGTGGGCACTTACAGAGATGCGGGAATCGCGCAAAGCAACAATGTGGGTCAGCTTCTGTACTATTCTTTGTTTAGTACTTCCCGTGGTGATTCTTGTGACTTTGCAACCAGTTCCAATGGTTTCCCTGAGGTATTTCAGTACCAGGAATGGCAACATACCTCGTGCTTAGTTTCATGTTGACTGTGAATAACCGGGTATTTGGGAAATGACTGCTCCAGTTGCACAAACAAAGTTAGCGTTTCTTCGTTACGCCGCCGTTCCAGGGAGCGAACAGTTTTAAAAGGGAGAGTATTTGTCATATAAGAGCTGAAAAAGTCAGCGGCGACGGTGGCCACCCACCAATGAGTCCGAAAAGGGGACGTTACAAGGCTGATCACATTTGGAGACGCCAGCCATGCATACCGATATCACCCAATATAACTATTCGAGGTGAAATAACCATACTTGGTTAATCATCGCCGGCAAGAAAAATTGGATGTAAAAGGGAGAGAGATCACAGGAGAGACATAAAGTAAGAGCGAAAGACGAATAGGCCTATATATGGGAAAAACAGGAAAAGGCGACTGCCGATTTCCCCTGGGTGCGTCAGCCCAAAGATGCCGTTGATGTGAAGCCAGGGTCAAAGGGGTGTGTTGATTCAGCCGGGGGGACCATAAAGGTCCAAACACCAAGTGACAGCTTAACCTCCAGGATACCCTTTTCCCTGAGCATGGCAAAGCCACGCACGGAGAAGCATGCGAAGAGGTTGAAACCCCCGTTGGCTCGTGTCCATGGTGACGCCATTGACAAAACGCCTGCTTGTCCCGACAACCCTGCGAGTAAATAGAGGAAGAACTAAAGAGAAAATTTGTAAAACTTAGCAAAACAGCTAAAGCCAGAAGTAAATAGCTGCCCATCAGCTCTGCTCCACACTCTGCTGTGCGCTTCGGCTTTTTCAACTGGAGTAACCGCAAAGATAGGGCATATTCACCGACTATAAGTCAGCCCTGCAGCGTTGTCGTCACTTTTGCGTCGTGGCGTACAAGACCAACTAGTATTGGAAACCTATCAGCGATTGAAAGACAAAGGGCATGACATTATTTTCCAGTGGCTTCCAGGTCCTTGTGGCATCGACGGCAATGAACCTGCCGATAATTGTGCCAGGAATGCTAATGAAAGCGCCGTACAAAAATCCACTCCAATGTAAGGACCGATGCAGCATCAAAGATTCGCTCACTCGCACGTTATGTAACAGACTCAATGAGGAACACAACCGGTTTTCTGCATACCCGCCTACGCTGTTTGGATCCATCACTTCAATTTCAAGATCCATCCGGACTATTACGAACCGAAACAACCATCCTATGCCTCTTGTGGCTTGGAGTTCATTCACGAACAGTTTTGTTCGCCAAATCGGAATGCCTGACATTGCTGCCTGTGATCACAGTGGCAGTGAGGAAACCATTGCACACGCCTTTTGTGACAGTCGACAACAGCTTTCGGCAACGTTAGCACGGCTCAATGACCGGCCGCTTTCGAAGCAGCCAATTTTGGATTGCCGGAGCATTCGACCTTCCAACCAGAAAACGACAGAGGGGTTGCTCAAGTTTCTGCGGTCTACTTGACTCAAAAAACGACTGGGAGACTCCCATGCCGACTGGGAGACTCCATGTGTGCGTGTTTTCTTTTTTTAACCATTCCCTTTTCTTTTTTTCTCCTTACTTTTCTATCCCATGTCCCTTTCCGAAGTGCAGGGTAGGAAACTGTAGTTTTTTTTTTTATGGTTAAGCTCCCTGTCTTTCGCTCAACCTTCATTCCTCTCTGTTAGCGTTACGCTTCCCGTGAAAGCCACGCATTTTTTTCTCTGCTCCCGCTGAATTTCAAGCTTAAGATCACATCAAATCCTTTATATTTTAAGCATCATTCCAAATCCTGCTGCTGAATGCTTGTATAGAGATGCAGAATGTGGTGTTAATATGGCCTACGTCTGCTGCATGAGCGGGAATGTGGATATTTTGAACTTTATTTGCGTGATTGTATGATGGAAAGAAACATAGAACCTGCATCGAAAATTTCACAATTGTGTTTCCAAGGTCGCTTAAAACTTATCGGAATTTAACGGAAACTCGCCATGAATAGGCTTTTCGAAGAGCGCAAGGACAAATGAAGACAAACAAGGACACATACGGTGCGCGCTTCTTCTTTTTTCCTATCTTTCCCAATTGTTATGGAAAAATTATTCGAGATACATTGCCCACAGGCGCACATCCAAACTCTATCGAATTCGCCGCTAATTGACTCAAAGAAAACTTATATAGATGCGCCAAACAATTACATTCAGTCAAATCCTGTGTGGCGCGGTTGTCCAGATGCCTACCCCCTTTTACAGACGCCTGCTCGGGTGTCGAGATTTGATGACCGTGGTCCTGGTGACTTGAAAATAAATAACTCTCGAACATGGTCTATTACAATACTTCACAAACTAGTCTCTCCAGTCGATGTCCCACAGATGCTGACTGGGCATCACTATTTTTTTTAAAAACTCTCTCTATGAATAGCACAACTAACCACAATCGGTAATCGAACTCCGACCAACGCAGCGCAACAAATCCCCTTGCTCTGAAAAAAAAAAAAAAACCTACCTGTTGCTAGAAAGCACGAGTCAATTGGGGTCTCATATAAAGAGACGTCCTTACTATTCAAAACGCATGAAAACCTATACTCGGAGAAAGGAGATATTTGCCTCTGTCTTGAGGACAAGGCAAGGTATACCATGGATTTTCATTGCATTTGGTGGGAATGTACAAACGCCGGATTAAGCAGATAAGTGTAAAAATATCTATTGTCCTGCAGCCATTATGCATGCAGCCGCAGTCTCATGACAGCCTTGTAGGCACTTTCTCTCGCATACTTTGCTCCGATATAGTGGCAGGCTTGTAACCTCACTGGCCTCAATGTGTCGCCACTTGACGTTTCTGATAGGCTTTTTATTTCTGACTTCGTGATGGCATCCCACTAAGCATGCGTCTAAAGGCGACCGAGTCATTAGTTTCAATTCTCTTCAATAAACAGCCCCGCGAAGTCGCCGCAATCCTTTCTCAGCCCTGACGCAAACCCGTCGGCTTAAGCGGCATTCGTGGTCGCTGTCGACTGCCCGAGTCCTTCGTGAGGCATCGTCGGCCAGCAACAACCGAAGAAAACTGAGAACCTCGGGCGTCAGCGCAGTGCGTCGGGTATCTCGTACGATATCTTCCTTCCTTTCTAATATTTTTATACCGCCGACAGTTCAGGAGGATCGCGTTACAGAAGAAGAAGCTCCTTCGCGGCTGAAACGCGTGCACGAAGGTTCTGCGAACGGGCCTGCTTGGATAACTCTCACGTGAGTCCCTACTTTTCTATTTCCTACAACCTTCTCCCCGCCTTCTCTTGTAAGGCATAGCTGTGCTTTAGGTCTAGTAGAGTAGCAGTGACCGGGCCAATACTGGCCTCTGGAATCAGCTTCCTATATTGCTTTTCATGCCGAAGAAAATGCTCACGCACACTGAAGCAGCGAATGTATGGGTGTTATTGTGCACCCGTGCAACAGGAAACAGCCACATGAATGTTTTTTGGGCAAGAGGCCTTCAAGTCTCGACACAACTCTAGCCGTCAGTTGTGTCGACTGCTATTGTATGTAGGCGGCAAGGAGTACCGTTGTTTATAATACGTATGTTCTGCTATTTTTTTCTTTTTTTTCGCGTTGTGCAACAGTGAATTGTGACATTGCTGGGGGTTCAACAAGAACTAATGCAAGCTTCAGCATTTGTCAAGGCCGAAGCGTCTGCTTGACTGCCCGTCGCAAGGTAAGCCAAGTATTAATTATTGTTTCGACGCTGCCACCGCGTTTTCTTTAATGAGATCAGACATAAAGAGTGCATATTCCAATGCAGTGTGCGTCGCATTGCGTGTGCTAGGATAGCAATAGTTTATGTTCGTAACTAGCCACTGCAGAAAAGTGGAAGGAATATTATGAAAAACGACGTTAAACTTGTTCAGCCCATACAGAAATCTAGGTATGCAGAAAGAATGAGATGTTCGCGGCGGAATCCATGCCGCGTGATGTGCATATTTTCAGAAGCAGGAACGTCGCCCTCGCGATATACCCGGAAGAATAGATTGTGTGCTTTCGAGGAAGCGTGCAGGCCCATCTGTGTTACACGTGCTAAACGGTTGTGTTTGAAATTGGACATCGTCTTTCTTTTACTCTCTCCCTCACTTGAATAGTGTCTGCTATATACAGTGCCTGAGCTCTCAGTCCCCGAATTGATGTAAGAACGCACAATGTCATTCAATCAGCAACATTTTATTGGTCACTGTAGAAGGTTGTAGGCTGTTTCGGCCATGTAGAAAAGGACTTATAAGTTCCCACACAACACGTGGCCCTTATAATTCCAGTTTCTGTAGTTATACGACATGCTTGAATCAATCCTAACCTCCAAGTGCAGTTTGATCACATTTTCAGAGTTATCTGAATATTATGTTCTGAAGCTCCATGACAGCGCGCCTTTTGCGAATAAATTTCTGATTTATAACTGACAGTAACGTGCATTATTGAGACCTTTACTAAAATTATTATTGCGAAAAAATAATAACCCTCAGAGGACATCTGCAATAAACTGGCAAAACTGATATAGCTCGAAAAAGTGTTTTTGTCACCACTTTTTATGTAATAAAGTTACTCTGGCTAACAAAAGTTCAGAAACATCATCACTACATATATGTCTAAAAGACACAGCATATTGCGGCACAAACAATGGTCAGCAGTTTTTTTTTTCGAACTGTTAGTCCCTTCCCTGACGCGCATCTGGCCTACAGCAGGGTTCGTGGCGGCGCATTTGAGTTCTTCGCCGGCTTTGTTGTGGGGCCGTGTTGTTTTTCTTCAGGAGAAATGTTTTTCCCATTTTGGGGGACACAGACAGCTCTGCATCTGCTACGCCGTATGTGAGGTAAACTGCACGGTGGAAGGCTGACAGATCTCACAGCACTTTTCTTCGTGTTTTTACTTTAGTTCAGATCAATAATCTTTTGGCGGACGGCTGTCATCAAGTTCGAACTCGGTGAATACCGCCCACGATTGGGTGTCCGTGTTTGAATCCATTTCACTTGATTGGGTTTGTTCAACTGTACTTCTAATTGGTCCTTTTTCGTTGGTCTCTGGCGTGGTGTCGGCACGCTTCCGAAGGGGTCCGAAGAGAGTCGCACCGGAGACACCAAGAGAGCCGGTTGCAGCGAGTACTCCTTAGATTTGTCAGATAGTTATGTAGTGTACAAGTGTCTAAAACGTCCAATTAGGGAAGCTTAAGGTAGAATAATTAAATTAGAAGAGTGTCTGTGGATCTGCTGTGTGCTCGTGTTATCTATCCGGTGGTGACCAAGTATAGCAGCAACAACGCTACGCTACGATTTGCCTTCTTCATAGCGTTATACCTACACTGTGCAGCGAACGTTTAAAGCAACGTAAACATTGAAATGCAAAGATAATCAGACGCATCTGTTTCACGATACAACTGCTATCGAGAGTATCGTATTGCTACTACAGATTAAAAGGTCACCTTGGGTGCTTGTATCTTTTGAGATAACGCTTGTACTTCCACATGAAAGTTCATCACGCAGAATATCGGATGCCCGAATAAAAATTCCACATGCCGTGTACAGTCGATTGTAACGCTACACGTGAGGTATCATGCGCTTCCGCAAGAACTTGCATAAAAGGTCAGGCCACATACTTTACGTAAGGACATGCGCAAAGTGCAAAGACACGTGCAAAGTCATCACTTCTGCTTCGTCGAGTGTGTCTCAGCAATACGTGGCTGACACGCACTTACACACCCTTCTTTTGACGACCTGACAGCAACACACCGTGAAAGGCGTACATACGATTGCGTTGAACGTCTCACAAAGAAGCGAATGCCAAAACCCGACAACGCATCGGAAGACTGCGAAAAAGCTTCCATCGTCAGCAGACACTGAAAAAATACTCGCTGTGTTGTGCCCTGAATTGAAGCGTTTCGAACACTGAACCACCATGCCGCTTGTTCTTTTCAATTACCATATAGGGGTATAGAAGGAAGAAGTCTGGGTCAGCTGTTCTGCGTATATACAGCTGTTTTTTCAATTCGTCGATCCATTCGCGGTACGGCTGGCGGCTGTTCGATCACGTTGCTGGCGTCGCAGTACGCACGGCGCACCTGACACGGCATCGTCCTGTGCTGCGTACTTCCCGAGACAATGCTACTGCGAGTAATAACACGCGCGCTGCTCTGGCAATGCACGGACCGCAGTGAGCCAATATTGAAAGATTAACTCTGGCCCCGCATCGCAGATCTACGTGGACCCGTAAGATTTCCTTTCGCTTGCAGTGCATATACTCATTGTTATTCATTGTGTACACCACAGAAAAAGAGCCGTCATAAATGCAAAATGAATGACGCACTACCCTCCTTTTCCCATTGTTTTACGCGCATCTGTTTATGTCGGCTGGCGAGAGTAGAATGACCGGCGAATAACGACGTTCGCACGCAACGCGCGGCACTCGAGTTGTGCTGCAAGGGGTCATTGCCCATGTCTGCAAAGTATGTGTACATAAGCATAGGTATGCAACGTTTTGAAATGTTAGTGATTTGACATGAAATTTGCTGCTCAGATTTGTAATCTAGTTTCGGAACATCTCCGTGTTCCATCATTAACAGTCACGTTACAGGCAAGAAGTCTTAATTTTATCTCCGACCGGAGTGACCTCTTCCAAACTATATACGATGCAAAAATTGTCTTGATGTTAGACGTTTCCGGACGGGAGGAAAGCGGCGTTTACCTTCCTAAGAGCGCACATTGATTATTTAAATATATAATTCAATATACATAGTTCTCAATTAATTAATTCTTTTTTAACAAGAAATGAGATGTAAAGGTAAGCTTGTCATTGGATCAATATTAGAATGTATTACTATTTTGTGAATGTAATGCCCGGTATTCACAAAACTATGCTGTAATTTTCTAGGATGCAGTATTGGACTACGAAAACTCACGTGTTCAGCCTTATGCAAAAGGAGAAAATTGCTAACTAGCTTGACACACCAAGAATGGGTTTCACGCTGTTGCCGTTCACGTGCCCTACTTCTTCCGTGCGACAGGTTTGAACAGCTCTACTGACATTCACGGGCTTACATACGAGACCCACGCAAACGGCATCTATTTTCGTCGGAAGCCATGGAATTCGAACGAGTTCTGAAGGAGATTGGCGGCTACGGACTGTTCAGCAAGACCGTCATCACCGCCGCAGTGGTTCTCGGAACGTGGCACTCGGTGATTTGTTACTTGGGACACGTTCTCGTTCTCGTGGCGCCGCCCAGCCAGTGGTGTTTCGGCAAGGGAGTGACTCACGGCGGCGAAGTGCTGGACGTGACGTCACTGCCCAGAGGCCGCTGCCAGTTCGTGGACGAAACGGCGGACGCCACTGAAAGCGGCAACCGCGCGAACACAACGACTCACCAGTACACCGGCGCCACCTGTCCTACAGGGTGGACGTATGACAACACAGAGTTCTTCACTTCCATCACGATGGAGGTAAGCCAGCCCGGGGCCAGCTTTATGCCACACTTGTTGATCATTTTCATGCAAAAAGCTCTCACCTGCGTAGAGCTTCTCAGATGCAACTTTGAAAAAAAAAAGGACTGATAAGATTTTGAGGTATCGCCAAAAGGACATCATTCGTTTCCTATGAGGAACTACTTGCAAATGCGTGATGTTTCTACAAAAATATCTCAAGGCACTCGGTATCCTATGGCAACAAAAATAATGTTTCATTACGCTGATCTGCGTTTTGTATTAATTAATTGTAATGAGATTGCAACTATATATATAATTATCTCGAAGTTAATCACGTTTTGTTGTTGCAAAAATTAAATCCAATCTCAGGAGAGAAATATTTTCGGATATGTCAATTTCGGGCTAAACAATAGTACCTTTAAGTGGCACGTCGAACAACTCCTAAACATGGTAGCACCTTCACTGATTGCATGTGACAGTAGACGGAAAAAATAAGTTAAAAGAAGACATATTACACCGTACGTTCAGTTCATCCAAATCTCAGCGTATCTTGCTCTCTTTTTCAATGCGAAGCATTTCTTAGCGAACTTCGGCGACTTTGGCGTATCTATCTATCTATCTATCTATCTATCTATCTATCTATCTATCTATCTATCTATCTATCTATCTATCTATCTATCTATCTATCTATCTATCTATCTATCTATCTATCTATCTATCTATCTATCTATCTATCTATCTATCTATCTATCTATCTATCTATCTATCTATCTATCTATCTATCTATCTATCTATCTATCTATCTATCTATCTATCTATCTATCTATCTATCTATCTATCTATCTATCTATCTATCTATCTATCTATCTATCCGCCTACGACTTTTAGCTCTCCTGGCCGTTTCGGTAATGGTATCGATACCAAACTTGGTATGGCATAACGTGACTGTATGAAGAACAAATTCGACAAGTCATAACATCAAAATCCTTAAATTAATGTCATGAATGACATGATTTACATTTCATGGTCCTGCAGCTCTTGCAGTGGTTTTGTTCACATGGCATGTCCCAAAAATGGTATGGTATGAGATGATTGCATGGCGAACACAAGCGACAGACCCTAACATGAAAATCATGACATGCGTGTCATGTAACAACATGACGACATGTCACGCTCATGATGCGCTCGCGGCCGTTTCGCTAGCGTCTATCATACCAAATTTTGTATTACGGAACGTGAATGGATGAGAAAGGTATGTGACTGGTGCAAACATGATAATCATGAGATGCGTGTCATGTAAGAACATGACTACTTGCTACGCTCGTGATGCGCTGGCGGCCGTTTCGCTGGCTTCAATTATACCAAATTTGGTAATACGGGACGTGAATGGATGACGAAATTATAATACTGGTACAAACATGATAAACATGAGATGTATGTCATGTAAATACATGACTACATGCTGCATTCATGATGCGCTCGCTGCCGTTTCGATAGCTTCACATGTACCAAACTCGGTATTACGTGACGCGAACGGACGGCATAGGTAAAGGACACATACAAACATGATAATCACGGCATGCGTGTCATGTAACAACATGACTACTGACTACACTCATATTGCGCTCGCGGCCGTTTCGCTAGCGTTACATATGCCAAATTCGGTATTACGTGACATCAATGGGTGACGAAGGTATGTGGCTGGTGAAAACGTGATAATCATGACATGCGTGTCTAGTGAGCACATGACTACATGCCACAGTCGAAGCGCCAATATATTTCGACGTGACGTGGTGCGCATGCTCACCGGCGTTCATTTTGTCGGGTCACGCCGGCATTGCCACATCAGGCACGGGTCCTGCCATACACTCGCAGTCGCGTGCCGCGATGCGTTGCTTTGACGCATGTGCGTTGTTAAGGATATCATAGCTGAAATCAAGAAGAAGAAATGGACATGGGCCGGGCATGTAGCGCGTAGACAGGATAACCGCTGGTCGTTAAGGGTAACTAACTGGATTCCCAGAGAAGGAAAGCGGGTTAGGGGGAGACAGAAGGTTAGGTGGGCAGGTGAGATTAAGAAGTTTGCGGGTATAAATTGGCAGCAGCAAGCACAGGACCGGGTTAACTGGCGGAACATGGGAGAGGCCTTTGTCCTGCAGTGGACGTAGTCAGGCTGCTGCTGCTGCTGCTGCTGCTGCTGCTGCTGCTGCTGCTGCTGCTGCTGCTGATGATGATGATGATGATGATGTGCGTTGTAGCGCGTCCGGCGTTCCTCCTTCACGAAAAGAGGAAGACTCAGTAGTGTCTGGGTAATGCATCGGTGCGAAATGCAGCATGTCGCATTTCGCGCCGGTTACCGTCGGGCAGCACCGATGGACGCTGGCCGCGCCTGGCGTCAGACTGTATACAGTGCTCGCGTTTTGCTAACGTAGCGTCGCCGTGCCCAGCGTGCACGCGCGTCACCGCTTACACGGAGTATTTTGGACCCTTCATGATGCGCTCACGGCCGTTTTGCTAGCTCCACATATACCAAATTTGGTGTTACGTACGTGACATCAATGGATGACGGAGGTATATGACTTGTGCAAACATGATAATCCAGACGCGCGCGTCATGTAAGAACATGACAACATACCACGCTAAATACCCAATTTAGTATTTAGTAGTATTTAGTAATTATTCACGTGACGTGAATAATTTAGTTCACGTCACGTGATACTAAATTTGGTATCACGTGACGTGAATAGATGACGATGGTAAACGACGCATCCAAATATGATAATCATGACACAGAATCATTTACCTCCACCTCGTAACGTTGTGCTGATTTTAAAGAAACATGAACATTTCTCATTCATGTTTCGCATATCATGGATTCCCACTGTAAGTGGGATCTGGTATTTTTTTTTTTTTTTTTGCCGCCAGCCGACACAACTAGCAAAAACAAGTTGTGTTCGCAGATGTGTAAAAAGCGCCCCAAAGGGCCAATGCTCTCCTCACACTGGAGCCAGCAAACACATATAAGATATTTATGTCTGATCTTTATGTTTTAGTCATCCAGAATTTGCCTGCCAGTGCCAGTGCAACAGAAACTCCGTGATGTGCCGTCTCGATTGCTTGAGTTTGCGAACTCTGTGTCCTGAATGCCGCCGAAGTTGCTGTCGCAGCCACCAGATGGCAATTCAACGATCTCTTTACGTGCGCCACATTCAAAAGGACACCAATAGATATAGGTGCTACTAGTACTCCACGACATGCTGTCCACACGTGACTTAGACCCTCGTCAGAATGTGTTGATACCTGATTGTCAAACTATTTTGTCGATAACAAAACGAAAGTTGCTATTATGGGGTAGCGATGCTAAAACATACTCAATGCGTTCCAAAACTACAATAAACTGTTCAGGGTTCTCGAAACCAGTGGTTTTTGTTTAAAGCAACAAGCCGAAAATTTTGGAAAGTTTGTGTCAGTACTCCTTTAGGTCCAGTGAGTCCGTCAAACAGCTAAACAAGAAACGAGTCCATATTAAGATGCAAGTTCGAGGGTTCAGATATTGACGATTAGGAAATGGTATACTGGAGACAACGCTTCGACATCGAAACTTGTCAACCATACGATCAAAAGCTCGGATAGGTGGTACATTTATTACGCATGAAAAGGAAAGAATTCAAGCTGAAAAATGGGATCTCCCATCGAGGTAGTCAGCGACAGTAGCGTAGAATTTGAAAGAAAGCCGGGTGGATTTAACCACCTTTTCTGCATGTACTGTACGTGCATTCGTTTGTATGTGTGCGTGGATATATACAAAAGTGTACGTATACAAGAAAAATTGAAAAAAGAAATTCAGAGAAGGTTGGAACCCCTCCTTCGTGGCTACGCCAGAGGTCAGCAACACGGTTCAGAAAATTATTTCCCATATCTTACATATGCGTTCTTTTTGAAGAGGGTTCGGCGCTAAGATTCCAAGCTTTGCCTTAGATACTGATGTCTTAAACGAATAAAATCTAGACGTCCATTCTGAGTTTCGTTTCTCGATCAGGTATCAAAACGTGATGACCGCTGGAGACGCATAGGCAAAACAAAATGCTATTACGTAAATGCGCGCATTTCGCCGGAAGCACTACGAATTTCGGCCAACTTCCGTGGTCAGTGGGTAAGCCTGTCGAGCCGAGCTATCAGTCTGTCTTGGCTGGGGCTGCAACAGATCGGGTGGTCAGCTACCGGAAGACTAAGGGCTGAAAAAAAAAAACAGTCTACTCCCCCTACCCCCCCCCCCCCCCACGTAGCAGTAGTCACACTTCGTGAATAAGTCACTGCATGGTGGTGGCATGCCCCGCCGCGGTGGTCTAGTGGCTAAGGTACTCGGCTGCTGACCCGCAGTTCGCGAGATCGAATCCCGGCTGCGGCGGCTGCATTTCCGATGGAGGCGGAAATGTTGTAGGCCCGTGTACTCAGATTTGGGTGCACGTAAAGAACGCCAGGTGGTCGAAATTTCTGGAGCCCTCCACTACGGCGTCTCTCATAATCATATGGTGGTTTTGGGACGTTAAACCCCACAGATCAATCAATCAATCAATGCATGGTGGTGGCTGGAAGATTACGTATGTTAGCCTATAGTTACGCATAATCGCTATAATTCATAACCACATTCGACCAAATTACCATTTTGTCATAAAAGGGAGGACCTAGACCACATTATTTGGGCCTGCACACAGACGCCCAGACAGGGCCGAAGCACTCAGAATGGGAAGCAGTGGATGACCATGGTGCCTTGCAGGGCCCCTGAGCACTGCACATTATGGCGCTCCCGTAGGCCGAGGATGCCGCCTTTCGTAACGCGTACAAAAGTTGTACAATGTACAGGCCTAATTAGCAAAATACATATAATATTGATTTCTTGCTGCTAATGCAGAAAGACACTCATAGTAATGCTAAGCTTGGAAGTGGGCCAAATGCTTCAGGTTTTATGCGCTAAAAGTAATAGTCATATACGTGTGTTCACGCACACGTTATTTGGTACACATGTATTTCCAACGTGCACTTGGCCGCTGTAATTCAATTGGACCACTTTAGTGGAAGCGCCGTGAGCTCTCTTTTTCATTGGTTGTCCACTCTCTCTATTCAGATTCCAAACAGCACGTGCTCTCGTCATCGTTGTCTTCTGCTTCGCTCCCAGAACACGGACGATTGTTTCTCCGGCATGGGATACAACTCTGATGGGCGAGAGAACGGTTTCAGAGTGAGAGAGATAACGAAAGAGAAACAAAAATAGAGAAAGAGAGAAATTCTTAGTGAGGGCAAGCATATAGCTATGCATTGTATAATATAGTATATCAAGAAATTGGAAAGAGACTTGAGAGGGTAAAAGCGTACGTAGTCAAGACAAGACCAGCTAGATGCTCACCAGCACAGCGGTCACCCAGCCTTGTGGAACTCACTGAAAGCTGTGCCAACCTTGTTTTTCTGAATACGGGACCTGGTTTTCGAAGCAGCATCATCATGACGTACAATCGCTACGTTGTAGACGCCCAACAGTTGCCCAATCTTGAACTTGTGTGAATTTGCGCTGCAGAACGAGTGGATATGTGGCGACAACTGGAAGATGTACGCCACGCACACCTCCTACTGGATAGGTTCAATGGTGGGATGCCTTATCTCTGGATTTCTCGCGGACAGGTAGGTATTCAGTTATTTCCGCATTCGTACATCTCTGTGTTGCTGATAAGATGGCTGTTCTCGCTTCACGTTCGCGGTGGTCACTTTAATTCACTATTGCAGCAAAGATGTACGTCCACGCTAGACCGTTTCCAACATCGTTTCAGTTACTTATCGTGATACTCACTACATCTCCGTGCTTCATCGATTTCTAATATGAAGCATTCTTCGCAGAGGTGCCCACCGATTTATTTTGATACGTTAGTGCAGAAAAACCGAAGGAAAACGTCAGGGAGGGAGTGGTACAGGAACACGCTGGCCTCGGCCTTTGTGCTGATTGGCAGAGTCAAGGCAACTGTGTGCTATGCAAAAAATTGGCAACACAAAAAAATTCCACGTGCGATCTGACGGCTAACTCTACAAAAATAAAAAAAATTAAAAAAATAAAGGAAGGAGTTCTTTCGTCGATACAAAAATATTGATACAGAACTTTCGTTGAATTGGGGTAGAGGAAAAAGAAGGGAATGTGTTCTGTGCCAGGCCGGACTTCTGCAACCATCTATCATCCCACCCGTGCAATAAACACCTCTCCCGTAACAATATGTTTTGTTGATACTTCCTTTATTGGTTTCGTATGAAGTGTTATATCTAATGCCACATGCAGATTATTTTTGTTTCAACGGCAGTAGTGCACAAATACAACAAAAAATGCCATATATCACACCTTTTCCCTGGTTTCACCGAAATAAAAAGAAAGACTCAAAGAATAATTTGCCTTCGAACAACTTTGTACGAAAGGAGACTTTCCTGAATATTACAGGAATATTTTGATGGATCATGAAGCCACTCGAGTCGGTATACCGAAAAATTGTTAGCTTTCAAGATTTTCTTTTCCATTGCAAACAAGTGGCTGGCAGTGGAACACGTAATTTTGGAATTAATATATGAAGAGGTCTAAGCAGAACCATTTGGGGGCAGGGAATCGTTGGGAGTGCAAGCCATCATGAGTTTTTTTTTTTTCAAATATGCTTGTGAATGGCTACACGCACACACAAACGCACGCACAAACATGCACAGTATGGCTCCAGCCGCCCACCCCCACGCCCACGACAAAAAATTCTGACTGCTCCACTGAAACGTGGCACCTAGTGAGTTTATGTGCAAAATATTAGTTCTCTTAGTGCAACAGTTCTTAGTTTTAAACAGCTGACTCCAATCCAATCGTTCAATAATGCTCTTAAAGCAATTCGTATGCGAAAAAGGTAGCCCCAACAAAAACAAACATGGTGGTAGCGAAGAGGTCACCACAAACTTCAAATTATTACTAACCATGGACGACCCGCGATGCACACTTGCGAAATGAAGGTGAATTCGAAGATACCTTTGCAATATTCCGGGGTACCGGTCCAGTGTGAAGAATGTTCCTGCTCAAATGTGGCGCGTCGAAGTTTTACCCAACACATTCCACCATAGATGGCGCCACTGTGCTGTCAGTTGAGCTGTATTCTCTAGGTGCCCCATACAGGAAGTAGAGTTGCACCACTCGCGTCGATCGCACGTTTCAATAAGGTGGTAGTGATTAGAATGAAGAGGAAAAAGGCACCTAATTTCTGTCTGCCTTCAGGCGACACGGCGCAGTGCCTTATAGGGGTGGGGTGAAGGAGGGATAAAAAGAATAGAAGGAAAGTAGAAGCAGAAGAAGACAGCCAACGAGAGGAAAAAGAAGGAGATAGGAAAGTGGGGATCCGGTCGAAGCAGTCCAAGGGCGGGGTGCCACAATGCGAGAGCTACACGGCGTCAGGAGACCGCGGAGGGCGAACCAGTCGGTGGGAGCTACGCTGAAGTCGGAGATCGCGAGGGCACAACCGTCCAGCTTGAAATCCTGCGAGCGAATCCACGTTTCAATAAGAGTAGACATAGCATGTGTGCGTGCGCTACAAAACTCTCTCTTCTTACAATAGCTATATGTGGACTACAGGTCGGCAAACAGGGTGATGCGAGTTGCGTTTCTGTAGGATCATGCATTATTTTGTTTCAAATATGAAACCTCTTTGTTGAAATATGGGCACTGTGGTAGTTAATCAGTTATGTAATAATTATTATTTATTACTAGTTAATTATTTATCCGGCCGTTTATAGTCCAGTGTTAGCGTAATAGTGCCGTTATTGCTGTGCCAAGTGTTTTATGCATGCGTGTATGCTTAGGCGCGCGCACGAAAATGGCAGGGGAGGGCACCCCCCCCCCCTTGACACCTAAGATAGAGTGTACTAGAAGTGTACACTGTACCTAAGAGGGGGCGAACGCAAAAGTGACAACCCCCACTCCCCCCTTCTCTTCAATGGGGACCCTGCGCATGTGCACCTCTCCTGGGAAAATTCATACTGCCGCAAAGCCACACATTGAGGTTAAATTATGATATTACCCTCACATAAATTTATCTGTGTGCCTAAAAGCTTGTTGCTTTGCGTGTATGTGTAGGTGTATTCGCATTAGCGGTCGGTGTCAGCGTAGCAAGAGCAGCCGCACGTGTTGCTACTCGAGAAGTTTCCGGTCGCTTCAATTATCCTCCTCTAACACAAAAGCATAAAGCTTCTTTTTTTCTAGTTTTTCTAGAGTAAGGAAATACTATTTTTCCGCTTTCAGGTAAAAGTAGGACGTTTAATCTTAAGGACTAAGTTTTACATTGTTCTGTGTAGCTTTAAAAAAGTGTATTTGAAATATATGACCGGATAGAGGGAGAAAACTGTTGAAAATGACCAAGCTAGTCGCTAAGGCTCTTGGTCTCCCTGCCAATGCTATACCTTGCCGGCACGCAAAACCAGGTGGCATCCCAGACCTGTGTTTGCAAACAGCGAAATGGGTTCACGCGCATTATAAGTTGCCATTTGTTATTTGTAAAAAGGCTTGTGACTTCCCCGTGATACCACATATATATGGGCTCTGCATTGGGCCTGCAATATCCTGTAAGTGAGAGTAAATAAATAAACACCAGCTGGCCGAAATTCGGTTAGCATTGTCAAGTGGTGCTTAGTTTCGGGTAAATGTTGACTAGTATCAGTTAATATTGACTCGACTCTGGATAGCACTTGCTAATGTGGGCGAGTGGCGGTGGGCAACCGGTGGCTGGTATGCGTTAAGTTTGGCTTGTGGTAACTAATTGGGGCCTAATGCTGGCCACCACTGCATTATGTTGTCCCAGTCAGTGGTGGCTGGTGCATGGTAATCCAGGGTAGCGTTAGCTTAGTGTTGGCTAACACTGGACAACGTTACTTTCAGTTAGTGGTCGTGGCGTTGATTCGTGCGGCCTGAATTTGAGACCTGCTTTTATCGTCACAGGCTTGGAAGGAAGAAGACCATCCTGATACTGCTCGTGATAGGTGGAAGCGGCAACGCGTTCAGTGCCCTATTTTCAAGTTTCGCGGGCTTTACGACACTGCGCATGGTCACAGGTCTTGGAGCCGGCACTGTCTGCAGCGCGACCTTCGTAGCAGGTATGTACTATTCTGTAGTGATAATAGCGGCAGTGTGATTGGAATTGGCGAAGCGTGATATCCGGAGCTGATTTATGGGTAACTTGAGTGAACGAACAATATGTCAGTAGTTCAATGTTTGAAGAAAGGTACATTCATTGACTACGCTGCATAAATTACGGTCAAAGAAAGCGTCAGCTTTCGCACACTTAGGCTCATCCCGAATATTGCTAACCCCCGTGTCAGTTTACACAACATCAGTGTTATGTAAATGAGTTGATGTATAGTCTGGATCCGGTAGACAATGTCACCTGTAGTGCTCGTTGAATACATACCATGTCGTATTCATTCCTTCATGTATGCAACCATGATGAGCGGAAATAGATGAGCTAACAAACGTGAGAACATTAGATAGAGTAGCAAAAAAGAAACCGGGCGGGGTGATTGCCTGCAAATTATGCAATGCTAGATCCGCCGGTTCCCTACAACAAACTAATCCTAAACCTAATCATAATCCACCAAACTGAAGCGGCTTGTGATACTATTTTCATTATGACACCAGTTATAATGAGCAAACGTCCTAGCTAACGTTAAGCGCATTTTGATGTGATGGTTCGCGAATATTCACCATCAGATCCTACTGCGCATATCCTCAGATGAAGGGTTGCATAGTCTGCGCGAAGCCCCATAAAAACACTCAAGACATGACGCGCGCTATAAAAGACTGTCATATCTATGTTGCAGCGAATCTATCCAGACACTCTGCACTTCTGCTCATCTTGCGTAAGCTGGTCTGCTTTGCTGGGTGCATTGAAAGCTAGAAATTTACGCCCCTTGATTTTCCGTCGCTTCTGTGGATTGATGACATTGCTGGGTTAGTACAAAAGCACACGCCGCTGTACACGCTGATGAAACCAGTACAGATGCACGTGTCCGTCACTACAAAGTATTTTTAAACTGTACACTTTAGAGCGGTAACCTAAAGCAGAATCATCAGCGCATATAAAACGATGACACCATACCTTCTTCAAAATTCTCTGTGGTGTCCCTTTCCCCAGACATCATAAGTCTGGTGGCGGGAACAGCTCTAGTATGTCACAGAAACAGTTGCAACGTCTTTCCTTGCTGGTGGTATGCGCACTTCAAACGTTTAACGCACCGGGCGGCCCATCGCAGCGATCGAGTTCACGGTGTCCCACCGAAGATCCCTGATTACGCTGACCTTCGCCATGAGCTGGTCGTGCCTCGCCGCTGCGCTTCCCTATTTCGGGTATCTGGTGCAGAGCTGGAGGATTCTGCTCCTCACAGCGACAGTTGTTGATTTTATGCTCGCAGCACTCGTCTGGTGAGTACGTCGGCATATAGTAAGTGAAGTGTTTTCGTTAAATACGGGTACACAAGGAAAGACTGAGGAACACAAGAAGAGAATTAGGCCGTTCTCTACGCTATTTCTGATTGACTTGTTTAGCCATAGTAATTAGGTGTCATGCAACTTCTGTACGTACAACGAGGTTGATGTACGACTTACGGCTGACAATGAATGGCACGGGACCACATAGTGAAGGTTTCCAGGTATGCGCATCCCTAACGATTGTTGCGCCTCGCTTTTAGCGCCTCATCACGGTGGGGTGAGGTTGGGTGGCATGTTGAAAAGTGGAGAGGCAAGTGCCTTTTTTTTACTCCCCTTGCCAACGTCAATGCGTATGAGGAAAAAATACCTGTGGGACGGGGATTTGCCAGTAGCTATGCTGATGTTAACGAAGACGTATGGCCAGGTGGATATTTCAATGCTTCGTGCACAGAATGTCTAACAAATTAACCTATACTACATCCGGCCAAGAAGAAGAAGTTGTCACAGAGAACAGCCTCTGCTTCGAGCTCTGTGAGTTTCCTGACTCTTTTGCCAAGATTTTCCAATAATCGACACACCTCGAAGGGGCGTTCTCCCTTAGAATGAGGGATCAAAACTCCATCCAGCAACCGGGACCGGGCCGACCACATCATAGTGCGTCTGACGCAAGTTCTCACCCCGGCCCAAGCGTAACCCATGTTGACAATTCTGATGACTCCTCCGTTGAAGATATGGCTTCGGACAGCGACTACGTGGTCGTACCAAGCCGACGCCTGAAGAGGAAAATCAGCCGCACATCGCCCACTAGCCGGCAAGCACAGACAAAGGCGAGTAGCATGCGGTCGTACACCATTTCGTATGTGCCGACATCGAAGGCAGACATCTTGAACTCTCTAAACAGGCAGAGCCTGTCAGAGTACTTTGAGCTCATCGCTCTATTGAAAGTCGTAGAAATACGCATAAATACCCGAAAGAACATACTGTCCATGGAGGTCACTACGAAGGCTTTATTGGACACGCTGAAAGCGATTGTTCGATTAGAAAACATTCCGGTTCGCGCATTCTCCACGTACGACGAAGAAACGACAACAGGAGTTATATACGATGTGGATGAGGAGATAACAGACTCGAGTCTCGAGAAACTACTGTCATCGTCGGCTCCCGTGCTTGGCTTCCACCGCTTTGGGCGCACGCGATGTGTTAAAGTAGTGTTTCAGTCGAAGACGTTACCACACATGTAAAAGTTGGGTACGTGAGGCACTCGGTACGTCCTTACGTACCAAATCCTCTGCAATGTCATAAATGCATGAAATTTGGGAACGTTAGTGCAGTTTGCAAGGGTGCAGTAACCTGCAAGCATTGCGGTGGCCCTCATGATGGTGATAACTGCAATGCTGTGGCCAAATGCCCAAACTGCTCAGGCGCCCACGACGCAACATCAAAGGAATGTCCCGAAATGAGAAATGAAATTAGTATCCTGAAGAAGATGGTTCGAGACCACTCCACTCACAGAGAAGCTGCAAGGGCTGTACGGTGCCGTAAACATCGTTCGCGACATCGACGCAAACGAAGCAGCAGTGCTCATAGCTTATCGAATTCGACACACAAAACCGTGCCCTCACCACCTCCTAGCCTACTTTTGTCGGCCAGAAAGGAGGATACAGATGCTCAAATGCCAATACAGTCCACGCAAGTTCAATGTAACCAGTCATTGGCTCTCCCCATGTCGGAGACTCAGCGGCCTTCACTACCGTCAATAGCTACGGTAGTGCCATCATCCCATAGTGCCTCTACCCCCAATGAAGAACACAAGAAGATGGACAACACAGATGTCAAGGCTATGCTTAAAAATTTGATGGGTTCGATGCGTAAGATTCTCAGCAGCTTAAACACTCCCGCTGCTAAGGCAGCTGTGCAGCTACTTGAGGTTTTGGAGCCTCTTATACTGGTTCTTCAGTAAGTGAACATGGCACTGATGTTCGAAGAACGCATGCGCCAGTCGCTTGTTATGCAATGGAATGCTCGTGGCCTACGTGGCCGGCTGTCAGACTTCAGACAATGGGTTTTTAAATATCAATTTCCTGTTATCGTTATATGTGAACCGAATATGGTTTCACCTTTTCGTATATCTGGATATATCCAGATTTGGTCCCGCAGTGATCAACGTACGAGCAAAGTTCTCTTTTGTATACGCCGTGATTTGACGTTCTTGAGAAATGAAGTCGCGTCGCATACCAGCAATGATTACGTGACCCTGACTATAACACATAAAAAGCGAACATTCTCCGTAATAGGAGGATACATACACCCAAGCGCACAGATGGACTGCTTCCACCTGGGGACCATTCTTCAAGCAGCACAAAGACCACACATTGTGATCGGCGATTTTAATGCACATCATCCTTTCTGGGGTAGCACTACAACGAATTATCGCGGAAAGGATTTAGCCAATTATATATACAACTATGGACTAAGCGTACTCAACGACGGATTACCTACATTTGTTCGTGGCACGTCCTACAGCAGCTTCCTCGACCTCTGTTTCGTTTCCAGAAACCTTCTGTCTTCCGCATGTTGGTGCACAGATTTGGACACTCGCGGCAGTGACCACCTTCCAACCTATGTTCAGTTCAGGTGGTTTCGCCACACGCACACACGCTACATCCATCAAACCGACTGGACACTGTTCAAGGCATCTGTCAAGTCTGGCTGTGAGCACACGACTGATCCATCCGAGGTAGAGAACATCATTGCTTCTTCACTGCATGACACAACCAAACAGGGTAACCTACCGATGCAGAGATCAGCAGTTGACTCCCAATACGAGGCCCTTCGTGCAATCCGTCACCGTGCCGAACGCCGATACAGACGAACGAAATCACCTTCAGACCTTTCCGCCTGTCGTCGAGCTCAACGACATGTTCTTCAGCATCTTGACAAGATTGACAGGCAACGTTGGAGAAATTTCTGTGGATCTCTGGACACCAGGCAACCTCTATCTAAGATCCGGCGGGTGGTACAAAGTTTGCAGACAACTCCCCAACAACGTCAACCATTTCAAGCTGTTGCTCTACATCAGGGACGGACAGAAGTTGAGAAAGCCAGTGACTACTGTAGCCTCATCGTGGACACCGCTGATGGTATTGCCGCTAATGAGATTCTTACTACCATTGCGCCTCCATCGTCTGACGAGCGCCTTGATGTACGTTTTACAATACATGAGCTTGACGCTGCGATTTCTGCCTCCCGCCGATCATCGGCACTAGGACCTGACGGAATCACGTATGCTGCACTCAACCATCTTGATACAGAAGCACGACGTATCCTGTTATCTCATGATAACACCTCATGGGAGTCAGGAGAAGTCCCAGCTAATTGGAAATGCAGTCGCATTAATGCATTGCTTAAGCCGGGGAAGTGTCCTTATGCACTTTCCTTCTACAGACCAATCGCGTTAGCCAGCTGCGTCGGAAAAGTGATGGAAAGAATGGTACTGGCTCGATTAGAGTGGCTTCTAGAGAGCAACAACTCCTTTCCTGCATTTATGAACGGCTTCAAAAGAGGCCGATCTGCCATTGATGGTGTGGTCGACTTGATCACCAGCGTTGAAGAGGAAAGAAACCGACGCAGACTAGTGGCGGCGGTCTTCTTAGACATTAAGGGTGCCTACAATAATGTGCTGCATTATGCGATCCTTGACGCACTGGAAGATTTCGACATCGGTGGACGACTGTAAGCTTGGATTTTTAGCTACCTTAGGGACCGCACCATTTACATGACGACAAGTAACGAAGACACCGATCGATATAAGGTTCATCGTGGTGTTCCACAAGGAGGAGTTCTCAGCCCGATCCTATTCAATGTCACAATGATCGGCCTAGCAGCAGAACTTCCCAGCACGGTGAAGATCACTGCATACGCTGATGACATATGCATATGGGCATCCGGAACTACTCGTCTGCAATTGCAAGCTAGACTACAGCGTGCAGTGATGATCACATACAAATATCTACGACGTCAGGGGCTCACTCTTTCAATCGACAAATGCGCAGTGCTTGCGTTCACGCGCAATCATATGTCGCAATACCCGATATTTATTAATGGGACAGCGATACCTGCTGTAACGCACCACAAGTTCCTTGGGGTTGTCGTACACAGAGATCTATCTTGGACGAGGCATGTCGCAGTATTCAAATCTAAATTGAAGAGCTCTCATTCTTCACCACGTAGCAGGAGCAAAATGGGGCCCATCAGAATCATCGCTACTTCAATTGTACAATGCTCTATTTGTGGGATACATTCGATACAGCATGCCGGTGCTTTCCAATATGAGACCTAGTTGTGCGAAGGCACTAGAGAGTGTTCAAGCTCAATGCTTACGAAGATGCTTGGTTCTACCGCACTGTACTTCAACAAATGGGACGATCGCAGAGGCTCGGGCTTGTCCCATCAGTGTATACAAGCTCTGCGAGCCACTAAGAGTTCACCTCCGATTACTGAGCTGACACAGACAGCACCCACTGTCAGTACTACCCGCCACTCACCCAGATTGCAGTTTCTCAAGAGTAATATCGCGGCATGAAAATATTATACCATCAAGGTTTTCTCCGCCAAATGCCCCTGCAGTGCCTTCTTGGGTCCTGCCTAAACCACCTATCTCTTTTACGATACCTGTAATTACGAAGAAGTCGCTCATTTCTTCTGTTGGCCTCAGACAACTGACCCTATATCACATTTATACAGCGTACAGTGATTCTCTGCACGTGTACACCGACGGATCCACTACGCTAAACACCTCCGCCGCAGCCTCTGTCATCCCAGACATGGATATCGCTCGACGATTCAAAGTGGACCATAAAAGCACATCAACTGCCGCAGAGCTTGTCGCTATCCGAGAGGCAATAAAGTTTATTTCCAGAAAGCGACCTCGAGCCTGGACAATTTTCTGTGATGCCAAACCCGCTTTGCAAACCATTAATTGCATCATGATGCAAGGTCCGTATTACAGCTTGGCAATAGAAATCACAGAACTTATTCAGGTTGCTTCAACAAATGGCCATCTTATAACTTTCCAGTGGATTCCCGCTCATTGCGGCGTGATGGGAAACGAAGAGGCAGACGCTGAAGCTAAAAATGCCTTAAGCAGTGCCCCTGAAGTACGCATTGCGTTTTCACGAGCTGACACGAACGTCCTGCTTCGCTGCGTGATGCGCAACTACACACTTCAGCACTGGACCAAACTAGAACGGCGACACCAGCGACTTCACAAATGGGACCCGGAAATGAGGTTCCGCATGCCTCCTAAATTGAAACGGCAACTCACAAGTATGATCTACCGCATTCGTCTTGGTGTAGCGTACACCAGACGTTACGCACATATCATTGGTCGCAGTGACACCGGTCCTAATTGTGAACACTGTGATGTGCCAGAAACACTTGAGCACATATTTTGTGTTTTCCCAGCATACGCACGTGAACGACAAACACTGATTTCTTCTACTGAACTATATCGCAGTAGGTCATTAACTGATGAGATCATGTTGGGCCCTTGGCCAGACACTAACAGTGCAACTGCGGTCACAAGAGCAGTTATTACCTTTTTAGAAACATCTGGATTATGTGCGCGGCTATAAAATGTGTCTCAGCTAGAAAGAACACTACATACTCACCTCTCTATCTCACCATCGTCAACCATTAATCTTTCTTTTCCTTTCCCCCTTCCCCCAGTGTAGAGTAGCAGGCTAGAGCAAGCTATCGCTCAGGCCGACCTCTCTGCCTTTCTGTAAATAAGCTTACCTCCTCCTCCTATACTACATCCGTAACATGGCATAAACCTGTGGTGATTTTATGGTAGAAAAACAAATTCTGTCTGATAATATTTTGTCTGTCAATAGTGTGAAACTGTTGATCAACGCTGAAAGAGTCCCATACAGTTTTGGGCAGTAACTATAGTTACTAGTAACGCGTTAACGGTAACTAGTTACCTTTTTCAGTAACTTGTAACTGCAACTAGTTACTTTTAATTTAGAGTAACTGGTTACTGTAACACTGTTAATTTTTTACTGAGTAACTGTGACGAAAAATACAGTTAGAGTTACCTCTTTGTGTAAAAAATTATCCAACAGCCACACTCGTTAAAGTTCAACGTTACACGCTTTCTATTTTTCGAACTTCATTCTTTACAATATCCTCTCCACCGATCGACTTCCCACGGCTACCATCACAGTTTAAGAGAACAGGTCGCTAAGAAGAATATCTTCCCTGCAGAAGATGGAGTTCGGAGTTTACTTGTATACTACATGTATAAAGGTAAACATATTGAACAAAGACCTGCCTCACTGGTTTGAAGCGAAGTGTGTCTGTAGGGTATGTTTATTCGTAAAACTACATGTCGTAAATCAACAATGTTGCCACTGAACACCTTTCTAAGTTCACGTGCCCCCCTTTTTGGGGGGTAGGGGGTGGCGGGAAGGAGAATATATATATCCCTTTTTTCACTTGAGTTTCTATCCCTTTTCTTGGTATACCGGTGGAGCAATCCTCCGTCTAAGGCTTCCAGCAAGTCGCGTTTGACAGGTGGCTAGAAAACAGCAGCATGAAGCTGCTGAAAACCTGAAGCACTTAAAATGGGTTCGTAACTGATTGCGAGAGCTCTACTTCGAGTTAACACAACAATTATTAACAAAGTGATTGACGTTTCGCCTCCCATGCAAGTTGTGTATCCTCAGTAGACACTGACAAAAAATAAAAATAAGCGGAGGTCAATCAGTTCATTAGTCACACATGTCCTTGCAAACGTTCGGTAGGGGGCCGTGGGTTGCTGTTGCAAGCCGGTGCGTCGTAGCGAATGAACCACGTTTCCAGAAGCCCCCCCCCCCCTCACACACAGATTGTTTAGGTCAAAACCATGGCCCTGTGCAGCATCGTTCTAGGGTTTCACCACATGCAACTCACTACCTGGATGCCTTTCTACGTCTTCATTAATTAAAATGTATTATTTGTTTTGTAATCAATATTATAGAGTAACGGAAAAGTGACGACGTCACTTTTTCACTGTAACTGTAACTGTAACAAGTTACTTTTAGAAAATCAGTAACTATAAATGTAACAGAGTCACTTTTTCTGCTTCAGTAACTGTAACTGTAACACTATTGCTTTTTACTGGCAACGTGCCCATGACTGGTCTCACAGGAGTCAATTTGGAGAACACCGCTGGGTACCGCTCAGAGCAAGTTTGTCGTGAAATTTAAGAATTGAGCACTAAAAAGCCACACTCGTACAATAGCAAACAATCTATAGTACTTCTATTTCTCACAATTTATGTGCACGAGTTTCTTAAACCTTATTTTCAACCCTTGCACCAGATCAACTAGTCATGCTCTTGGTTCCTGCTCTTCGTTCATTTCATTCAGTTATACATTCCTTATGCACTAGCTGTTGGGAAACATGCGCTCTGCCATTATCTTTCGTACTGCAGCTTCTGGGTACCAGAATCACCCCGTTGGCTCCTATCTGTCGGCCGTAAGGAAGAAGCTCTGGCCTCCCTTGAGCGCATTTCTCGCATCAACGGAAAGGAAGTTTCCAGGGAAACCCTCAACAAACTGCTGCTTGTAAGATATTAAATGTCAGCGATTATCTGATGTGAGGAGCTTTGCTAGGTGCATTTGTTGCTTTGAACCTACCTACAGAGTATACCGCGAATAAATGGTGTAGGGTGCAAATTATCGAACAGTTTTCAGATGCCAAGCAGCTTTTATACGGGGCTGTCTGTCCCTTGGCGACCGTCTGCTCCTCCACAGTGCGTGCACCAACTTTCCCTCCTCTCCTAGACTGAGCGCGAGGATGTGGGAGGAGCTTGGGTGGAGGAGGCGGCAGAGTGCTACCTCTGCTTCGTTTCTTTTCTACCACTTATCTCTCCACCACAGCTGTCCTCCTCTCGCTCGCTCCGTTGCATTCTCCTAGCACCTCTGGGTGTTTGCTTTGCGACAAACACACGGTAATACACACAAATGGGAGGGGTGAAACACATGTGGTACACAAGATATACACAACTCTACACACAAATGGTGCACAGAAACATACAAATGGTAGCACGTGAACACCAGCACTGTTTGCACCAGCACATGGTTGCATTTAGTGGGAGATCGTGTATTTTCTTTTTCGGGAACTCTACGTTAAATTCATTTCACTTATTTAAAAACAGCCACCACCTGAATTTGGCACAGTACAACACTAGTGTACTGATTTCGTTATCTAATGCATGCTCGAAGTTAAAAAAGATGTTGATTGGATTTTGGTCAAGAAGATGGACACATCATCTGAGCTAAGCAATGTACAGACTAGCAAGAGGCAATGAGAGACCAAGTTGTGTGACGACCCAAAGCGGCCGTCGTTGCCTGGAATGTCAGCCTTTGTTTTCTTTTTACACTACCGCAACGCATGTGTCCAGCTTTACCGTACATGAATCTACGTATTGGTGCACGAGTTCACATAGACCCTATTGCGCGCACGCGCACGCGCGCACGCACGCACGCACGCACGCACGCACACACACACACACACACACACACACACACACACACACACACACACACACACACACACACACACACACACACACACACACACACACACAATGGAAATGTTGCTCGTGTTGGAGGCTTTCGGATAATCGTGGTAACGGGCATGTTTAATATTCGGGATCTGTAGAGCCGCGCTGTTCAACGCTTGCAAAACCTACATCAAAACAATGATTGAATAACCCGCCAGTGAGAAACATAAAAACAAATTTCTTATCCACATCCTAAACGGTAACACTGAAGTGTTTCCTGGTGTTTCTGCAGCCTAGATACCATCCAGCCAAGCAGTCGTTGTCACCACACTGCATGACTATCCCTTACAGTGTGACGTTATTAAAGGGTTTGCAGCGATCCGGCCTTCATGCCGTTGTTCTTGTCTTCCTTGTTTCTTAGTTCTGGTATGCAACGCCCACTAGAGCTTCGTCGTAGTAATCTTAGCCATGGGCAAATTTTATCTCGTATAAAGTGGCAATCTAACTCCACTAACAGTGTGATAGCTGTAGATTCGAAAAACTTCACAATTACGTTAAAGAAACTGAGCACAAGAACAAAGGGATTGACTGCGTGATTTATGCTGATGTACTTTGTTATCATTCCCAATAAACGCAGCTGCAAGAAACGAATGAAGAAAACGACGTAAAAGTCATATCATCCAAGAAACCACCAAGCTTCCTTCAGACGACGCTGCTACTCGTGAAATCACCCAGAATCCGGCGACTCACAATATTTATTTATTTTGCATGGTATGTAAGAGAAAGTTTTCTACCACTGTAAATTCTGGGAACGCATCACATATTTTCACGAATGAGCTGGCAACCGAGATTTCCAAAGAATTTTTGAGAAAACGTAACGTGTTTCCGGCATTTGTTGACGGTGGTGCGCAATTCTCGCTGCATGCCAGAAAGCATATTGACCATAGGCGTTCCTTGAGTGGCCCAAACGCAATTACGCGGGCGTTTTACCATTTCTATTTAATCGTGTTACAAGTATCCAGTAGCATAGCCAGAAAGTTTTTTTCGGAGGTGGTGGAGGAAAAGGGACTCAACCATACTTCATGCATGTTAGTGCGTGCGTTTGTATGTGAGCACGTATTAAAGGGACACTAAAGCCAACTATTAGGTCGACGTTGATTATTGAAATGGCCGTCCAGAAACCTTGTAGTGTTACTTTCGGGCCAAGGCAGGGCTTATTTTGAAATAAAATCACGTTTTACTGCTCCGCATTGGGTTAGTGCACTTTAACTTATTCGCCTCAAAACGCGGACCGACCGGACCGCCTTACGTCACTGTTGCCGTGTACAACGTTGCCCGGCTTTACTGCGCTAGTAGCAGCCGACCGAAAGCAGCGGGAGCCACAGCAGCAGCAACGGACATTGATCGATTTACCGCCATTGGCTTCGAGATTGCAGACGCTATTGTTTCAACTGCGCCCCAATAAATGGCATCACATGTCCCGTGTAACCGAAAATCGAATTTTTGAATCACTCGCGCCATTCCCCATAGTAACGTCCGGCGGTTATTTTTTTCATAAATCAAACAAAAACGAAGAAGCAGCATTGCATTTTATTGCGTCTCTTGATGCACGGAAGGCTCTTTGTTTAGTGCAGTTAGATCGATTACTAGTGATTAATTGTGGGTGGTCTGTCTGATGTGATCGGGATTATTTTGAAAGCGTGCTACTGGAGCCCTTGTGTTCTTGTGCGTTTACCTTAATTTCTAGGTAAGTAGGGCACTGTTGTTGATAATATTGTCGTTTTAGATGTTGTCATACACTGAGCTTTCACTCTGATGTAAATTGGTGTTTGACTTTATTGTCTCTTTAAACGCATGCAAAATAGAAAGAATTCGGATAAATGTTTGACCCCTCCCTCCTATCTAATGGCAACGCCATTATTGGATGTTACCGATCATAACTGCACACTTAAAAATAAATTATCACATTAGGAGTAGATATGATAGTTTGTGTGCGCCAAAAAGATGCCACCCACCTTTATCGTTTATGGCTAAAAAATAAGAAATCTCCTTTGGAATTGAAATGGCTGACAACCCTTCCTGTGACAACAGCGGTAGCGAAGAGGCAATGCAGCACAGCTTCAGTGAGTGTCCTCGCTGCAATGCACATAGCAAATCGCTTGCAGTCGCTCTAGATCGCATGTATAACAGAACGATTACAGCAGAAACCATTTTGGAATGTCTTACTGAGAGGTCTTAGCGGATGACGGTGACGAAAGCAGCACTTATATTCTAGTTGATGCCAAACTTCCTCGGGTGGTTAAGGGCCAATGGCGTTATATGACTGGTTAGTGTGGGACACAGTGCGCGGGTGATCTCCCGTTCTCATTCTCTTCCTCTGTGTTAATATCTCCCCCTGGACTTTCCCCAGTGTAGGGTAGCAGACCAGATCTTAGCATTCCTGCAATTTTAACAAAATGGAAGGTCTCTTTTCTCCTCCTCCCGTTCTTTCTCTTCTTGTAAGTGTCTCTTATACTTAAATCCGAACGTTATTCGCGCCATTGTTTTGTGTGCACAGGTTTGTCATTACGCTGTGCTACAATGTGATCACGCTGCAGCTCGGCAGACTCGACCTGAACATATACTCGACGTACGCCATCGCCATTGCTTTCGAGTTGCCCGTGAACGCCCTCTGCCTCGTGCTCATGGACACGGTGGGTCGCCGATGGTCAAACACAGGCTTCCTCTTGATCTCAACTGTGGCATGTTTCCTCCTGGGTTTTCTTCGTCCAGGTAAACAATCTTCGACTGCCTGCACCCCATACGCATCGCTTTGCTTATTCTCGAGCACGCCACAGTCTTAAGGCATTTTCAAGCTACGAAAAGTGTCAGCCCGGTGCTGTGAACAGCAGTGATAGCTTGCATGTGTTGGTGGTGTCTGCACTCACACAGGCAGCGTCTGCTAGCAAGTTTTTAGTTGAAAAAAGAAAGCCAACTGCTCGAGTTGCACAATGGTTCACTGGCCACCCCGTATATATAGACACTGGATCTTGACCTCCAACGCAGTGCCGGTGAGATATTTTTCCTGTGCGTTGTTGAACAATCAAAATTCGCAGTGTGTGCGTTAACTAAAAGCGAATTGTGGGTCTCTGTGTCCAGTTGGAGTCTTCTGTATCTCCCTGCCCATTAGCAGCTATTGGCATGTTCCTGAAGGAAACACCGGTCTATCATTGCGTGCTTTGCGCCTCCCCAGGATACTCTCCTGCGCAACGCTGCGATGAGCGCGAGCGTCAACGTGTAAGCCTTAGCGTAAGCGTTAGCACCCGCTGCTTCGCATCTACACATGGTTTCCTTTAGCAAGAGACGGCGTTGTTTTTTTTTCTCCTTTATATATATCTGGTCGACGACTTGGACTAGTGCTTTGATTGTACAGGGAGAAATGTGATGTGGAAAGCGGTCATAAAAATACGCATCAGGTACATAGGCTAACGATCAGGGATGTACAAAGTAAAGCTGTCCACAAACCATAATTAGATTCGCGCTTTTAAATAATACTACAAAAATAGAAAATTTTTAAACAGTTTAGTTGGTGAGGGCGTGACAAATTTAGAGCACAATACATCCCTGTTACATCATCAAACTCCGAAATGTTCAAAGTGGAGTCGGCGTAGATGCAGCAGGCCGAAACTATTCAGTGGCGAATAAAGGAATACTGGCTGAAAACTTGTTAAAGGATTGCAACATATAGATGCCAATATGGTATGTTAAACGGGCCTCCCTAATTACCTTGCTTCTGGTATTGCTATTCACATGCCCTTCCAGAGTCCAGTACATGGACGCTGGTCCTTGCGGTGGCTGCCATCATGGCGATGGCGGGTGCCTACAACGTCACCAACCAGCTGGCACCAGAGGCGTTTCCTACTGTTATTCGGGGCAGGGCGGTGCTGCTTCAGAAGCTCATCGGAGACGTCGGGGGACTCGTGGGCATTCAAGTGGCCTCGTTGGTGAGCAAACATAGGACGTGAGGTCAACCAAACGTGCATATTTTCTAAAAAGAAATAGAAAACAAAAGACGACCGCTGGCGACATTTATGACAAAATGAGGAGGCAGGATGTTGACCTAGAGGGCCACAACGCCTGCTTACAGTTTCTGGTGGAGAGAGGAGATAAATGAAAGAAAGGTGGGTGGAATCAATATAGTAAAGTAGACAAATGATGGAGGCAGGTACAAAATAAGGAGTAACACGAAAAAAATGTTTATAAACGCAAGGTCAAGTTGGTTTTGCCCACAAAAGTTAGCAGGATTGACTCGGTGAGCCTGCTGTCACGTCGAGCAGCACAACGGGCAGTGATGAAGTGTAGTACACGTAAGTCCAGAGAGTCTATATTCCTTAATTAGCAGTGTCCCCTTCTTAAGGAGTGCTGAACACTGTAACATAAAATGTCCACGAGACACATAGAAAACGAACGGACTGCCAACACATCCTTGACTGCACGCAAGCGTTCACACACCAATACATACTAAACACTTGGCTTATGTAAGAGTACTTTAGCATAATGGGGCAAGCCACGACCCCCCACCATATGGAAGGAGCGATCTGTTCGCCACAAGCTGATCTGGACATTGCTTTAGCAGCTGTCGGTGGATGAGCAGTACAAGAAATTTCGTAGCACTCGCACTTTGTGTGGCCACACGTTTAAGTGAGGTAATCAGCCTCTTTGTTTTCAGCAGTACCCACGTAGAAAGGTATCTAATGACGAATGAGGGATATTCAACGAGAAGTAATTTTGCCGGCAGATTCCACTATACTGGATTTAAATAAGCTATTAGGCTCTTTTTGTCAACACACTGCAAAGTGCAGCAAAGATATCAGTTTGGGTGATGACCATCGATGCCATAAAATCTGCTTGCATTTATTCCAGAGCAGCACCAATCATTGCTAGTTCCGCAGTTGTTTATAAATATGAATGGGGTATCTGAAACACCCGTTTGATATCTAAGGAAAAAAGGGAAGAACAACAAGAAGGGAGGGAGATTAACCAGGCACATTCTCGATCTTATAACCTACGCCGGAGAAGGGCAAATGGGAGGGAAAAAAAAAGGTTAGAGAGAGGAAAAAGAAGAGAAAAATACAAAAATTGTCAGTAAATGGGTTGACGCATGTGCAGTGGTGGCACTTCACCAAAGTGGAAGGCGTAACAATAAGCCCGCAGTGCTCGAAAAGTGCAAGGGTGCTACAAATGCCTTTTGAGCCAATAAAGGACGAGTACAGTGCTCCAGCAGCATCTGCACAGAGAGTGACCGATCGTAGAATTGTCACAACGCGTCAGAAAGATTTTGTCTCTCAGAGCCAAGTAGAGGGGAATGGCTTAGTAGATGGTCGATGTCTTCTTCGGTGCCGCAGACGTCACATTCCGCACTGTCGGTCACTTCAATGAGGGTTGTATATGTTTTCGGAAAGGCACCCCCTTCCCCCCACCAAAGCCGATAAAGAAGCGAAATTTCACGTCTGAAAAGTCCGGATGAATGTAAAAGTTCCAGTTGAGGGTTTATTTGATGAAGTCTTGTATGTCTTATGCTTGGGATGTTCCACTCCAGCAGACACAGACTACGTGCCTGGTGACGAAGTTGCTTTGCACCGTCTGTTCTTGACATGGGAATCGGAAAAGTGTGCTCTTCTTAGTGGGATGTGCGAGCCGCGTTGTCTGTGGAATCATTGCCACAAATTCCACAATGACCAGGTAGCCACTGAAAATTGACCTCGTGGCCTGTTTCTGTGACGTGGTAAGGAAGCTTGACAACCTCGTGATTAGCTGTTCGAGGCAACCTCGCCAAATAACTTACTGCATGCTCTGTAAGGCCGGTTTCGAGTTTCTGGAATGTGATGTAGTGGGTCTCTGACATGTGATGTACTCTAGGGCACCACGCAGAGCCGCTAGTTCTGCCGCTGTAGACGTAGTGAGATGTAACAGCTTGATTCACACGGTTATTCGTCGAGCTGGTATCACCACCGCACCGCCAGGGCTAGACGGCGTGATTGAACCATCGGTGTTATGTGCACGCGGTTACTGTTCATTTCGTGCAATCGTTTTAGGGCTGACGAAAGGAAATTTGATTTCTTCTGTATTCTTGGACTTGTAAGAAACACTTGTGGAATCGTCAGGAACCATGGAGGATACACCAGTTTCTCCGCTGGTCTATAACCTGACGTAAACAATGCACAATGTGCACAGACAACTGCACTAAATTTCGTGTGGGGCCTCTCAGTAGCGAGGCTCGCCAAGGGGTTAGAAGGGTTCCTAGCATACTGCCTGAGGCAAGTACGCATCGTTTCAATGGTGATGTGCGTCATGATCGAGCAGTCCTGCACAATGACAATGGTTTCAGCCGCCGGTGCACAGTGGGCAAAACTAAGGCATATCCTAAGAGCCTGGGATTGTGGGCTTGAGTATTTTGCAGTGTGGGCAGGTTAGTTTTGCACGTGTTAGATATTACAGGCAGGCTGTACCACAAGAATCTTATAAATAATACCTTGTATAGCTGTAAAATAGACTCGACGGACACTAAGTTTTTCCGACAAGGAACCTGAAGAAGTGTCACATGACGTTCAGCCGCTTTTTCATGAAATTTACATGTGGAAGTCAAGACAGGTCTCGGTTGATGATGGCTCCCAAGAACTTGTGACTCCGGCTACATGACACCAATTTCCCATTATTGATGTGCTGTAAGTGGACATTACCTTTCTGGTGAATGCCACGACTGCACACTTTACACTTCAGATCTCGAACCATTGTTTATTTAGATAGTGTGATGTCACTTATGCTGCCTTCTGAAGTCGAGTGCTAAGTTGAAGTCTAGTCACACCTGACATCTACACATAGATGTCATCAGCATAAATGGAAAGTCGTGCGCTGCTTGGGTGCTTCCCAACTTGTTCATTGAGGTTTAGGTTGAACAACGTCGGGCTTAGCACACCACCTTGTGGGACTTCTCAGCTACCGTAATACTCAGATGTCGGATCATTCTCTGCATGCACGTGAAATTATCTATTCTTTAAGTAGCTGTGAACGCGGATATAGATCTTGTCACCGAGTCCTACTCCTTCTAATGCACTGAGGATGGCCTCGTGGGTGACATTGTCGTAAGCCTCTTTAACATCAAGAAACAGAGCAGCAGATAGCCGTTTATAGGCCTTCTGGTGTTCTACATATATCACCAAGTCAACTACATTGTCGATTGATGAGCTACCTCGTTTGAACCCAGACATGGCATCTGGATATATTTCGTAGAACTATATGTATGATTCCAGATGTGTTAAAATCATTCTCTCTACAACTTTTCCCACACAGCTCGCGAGGGTGATCGGGCGGTAGGAGGAAATGTCTAAAGGTGACTCACCAGCCTTGAAAAAATGAATCACCAACCGCGCTCTGTGTCACCAAGGAGATCAAGCTCGGAAGACATTCTTGTTGCTTTACAACGACTCATGGCAAACAGGCATGGTTCCACAGGAAGGGACGTAAAGTGGCTTGATGTCAGTCTAAAGGCAGTGAAATGCTATAGGAGCGCTTTGGTCGTTGCTGCGTACTGATGCATCCGTAAATACTTCAAAATTATACCCAAATTTATCAGACAACTCAGATTTAAAAAGCTGGCATGGTGTTGAAGAGGCTTGTCATACTTTTTTGTACTTTGAGACTAGAAGGACAAGTGGATAAGATGTCTTTGTTGTGCTTCATAGGACTTGCAAATAAAACATATCTTCGTAACGGTTAACAAGTTAAAATATGGGCTGAAGAGGAGAAAAAAGGTCAGCGAGCAAGCCGAGTTGAAGTTATGTGTCGTTAATGTACGGATGGTGGAAAGCCTGACGATACGTGTCTTCACCAGGCAACGTTTCTCCTAGGCGTTGGCTCATGGTTACGGGTTATTTCATTCAGTCTATGCTGATCAACTTCATTATTCGTATTACTTGACCATCATTTGCCATGTGTAGCCAAGTAAATGCAGGCGAGCCAAAACATGACAATCTCCTACAATTACGAAGCGTTAACTGTAACAAAACTGTGAGTTGATCATTCGCTGCTGCTGCTGCTGCAGGTGGAGTGTGATATGTACACTCCCGTGCTGGTGATGGCAGCACTGTCCTTGGCTGCCACAGTTGTGGTGTTTTTCCTTCCGGAAACTCTGGAGCAGGCCCTACCTCAGAGCATCGAGGATGGCGAAAACTTTGGAAAGGATCAGACACTTTGTTTTTGCCCCATATCGGTAGCCAAGCGAGCGAGGAAGAATAGGTGAGTCCAAGGTGCATCTTGCTCGTAATACACGCAAGAAATCAGCGCAAGAGTAATGAAAGAGAAATTGATGACTACCCATTTGTAGCACAAAGACACATAGAAATCAATACCTATTTCTCACTAAGAATGCTTCTTAGTAGCCAAAAAACTCATCCTGGTACGGGTATCAAACTGGGAACCAACGTCTTTCTGGGGTGGATCACTCTACCATGCAATTGAGCTAACAAGATATCGTATAAATGAATGGTTGTCAGCCTCCCTTTTCAACCCTTCTGCCACCCTGCGGGATTCCATGGAACCAATTTGTTAAACACAAGAAGTCGCAACCTACTACAACATAAGGTTTCTCTATGCTTTGTCTGCATTTTCTTTTCTTTCTTCGCGTTGAAGATTTAGCAAGTCTATGTGAACCGGCCAAATTGACCATTTTCATAAAATCTGCACATTTAAAACGGCAATTTTATCTTTGCAGGTCGCTAGAGAAGCAAGCTAGGAGAACTGCCAGGAGTTCAAATGAAGACGAACTGGGAACAGTAGTTACTCCTCTGGCCGGGGACTCGACAGTCTAACTTGAAATTGTCGGACATACAATTTTAGAGGCTCTCTATACAAGCCGCCATACAGACATAAGCCTGATTAGCTAGCCTTTCTACGGATAGCTAAGAATGCTCCCCCTGATTCACCTATACACGCACGTTAAGACTCTCTCACATACGCGTGGAGAACCAGACGCATTTTGAAACATCTACGTCGCCCCTATTAGCGAGCGCCTGTAAATCAACTTGAGCCAAACCAACGATAAATTGTTCGGGAGAACCTTTATTAGCGATGTAATCAAGTCGTCGTTAGACAAATAAAAAATGCTCAGACGTTATTGGTTCTAAACTATTGTTTGCCCTATACAGGGTAGCAAGGTATTTCTTCTAGGTTAACCTTCCTGTTCATTTTTTTAAATTTTTTTTTCTCTCTCTCTCAATCTCTTGGGCGAATCATAATCAAGAAAATGCAAACACAGCACACAGAACACTAGCCTGTCACGTGGCTGATGTCGCGTTGCATTGACATGTCGCGTTGCATTGACATGTCTACAGCGAAAAACGCACGTGATGCGCCCCACATCGCACGTGATGCGCCCCACATTTCTTCGAGCGGGCAATGTGATCCCGCCGGACTGTGCGCAGTTTGAGCTAAGACGTGATTAGTTGGTTGTTGTATTTATTCCTAGTTTGACTAATAATGGTGATGATGATTATAAAATTTATTGGCATATACTAATAAATGACATGGCGATGAATTGTCACCCAACAGTGGCGTAGCCGAAAGGGCGGGGGTTAAGGAGGTTTAATTTTCTTCCCGAAAATTTTCGCGCATCCCCCCCCCTTGCCACTTACTCACCTTTTTTTTCGTCGTTTCATGATAATAAGCGGTGCTACTATCACAATGTCATTCCTGGGAAATTTCACAGTGAATACAGCATGCATACGAAAAAACGTGTCGCGGTGTTTGTGAAGGCTTCGGCAATCTGTGAGATTTTAGGCAGGAATCTCGGATGCGAGCGTTTTAAGTTGGCTCGGTGACGAGATTAATGATGCAGCAGTGGTCATACTTGTACCTGCCAGAATAGACTTCACCGGAGTCGATCACTGGGACAATATTCACTAGGCAGAAGTTTGTTTTAATGGGAAACGCCAGGCACAGTTCCAAGGTCTGATAGGTCACGTTCAACCACAGCCGCGCCGTGGTGGTCTAGTGGTTAAACTACTCAGCCACTGACCCGCAAGTTGCGGGCTCGAATCCCGGCAGAGGCGGCTGCATTTTTAATGAAGGCAAAAATGTTTTAATGAAGGCAAAAACGTCAATAGTGGTTGCAGTGATGCCTACTCAATTTTATAAACATTACATATGTACTCAATTGACACAGCTTTTACGTCAGATTAACGCCAATTTTGGTTTGTTGCCATGTGCTGAAGTTGATTTGTGTAGCAGTGCCCAGAACGAGCATCCTCGTGAGCTTCATATCAGCTTATGGTGTTGCTAGTAAGCACGTTCCAGTTGGTGTCGTTGCTCAAGGGCAAACAACTGCTTACTTGAACATCTGAAATCCTTCAACATATGTCTGTGCGCGCAACGTTTGCATATTTATTTAGCGTCATTTCATGACGTGTCGCTCAATAAAAAAAATTACAACATGATTACCTTTCTTCCACATGCTTCGCATAAAGCCGATTCCAAGGTACGTGGGATCTGCCTAAGTTATATTTTTTTTTTCCAATTTCGCTCGATGTGGTTACGAACACCGGCGGCGGTGGCGGTGCACAACTGCGGGTGACCCAAGTTGTGGTCTTGTAACAGCTTTCGCTGTAATATAAGATGATTAACAACGGCAGAATAAAATTTGTCACATGTGTTTTTTAAGGCCATCATCGCAGCTGTGCTGCTCCATATTTAGCAATTGTCACTAATAGTTCGATTCCCGGCTGTCCCTGTTTCCGTGGGCACGAGTTGTCATTGTTGCCGCTGTTCGCACACGATAAGCACAAAAAGGTTTCGGGCTCAGAAATGTGTTCTAAAAATTGTCCAATGAGTTAAAAATGAATACGTGCAGATATATTTCTATGCTTAGAAAATAGTCCCATAGGATGGCTGGTCCAAGACTAACCAACCAAACCCAGGACCAAGAAGAGGGGAATTCTCAAACGTAAGATGTTAACACCCTTATGCATCCGTTCTATTGGTTGTTCCTGCCTAACGTTTTTTTACCATTGAATGAAACTATGAAGAGTATAGGATCTTTGTAGCTGATTTAAAAAGTAGTGTAGCTTGAGTATAAAAAACGTAACATCTCAGTCTAGAAATTCATTCTTGAGATATTAGTATTTCTTCATTACGCTTTTTTTATATTTTTTGCGTAAGATAATCACAGTTGCCATAACGTTCAGATTATCACACTGAACAGAACTGTGGTCAGTAACGAGAAGTATGCAACTGTATATGGTTGGACGTGAGTGCTAGAAACATTAACTTTCAACGGACGTGGCATATATACAGCAAAACACAAGCAGGAAACCATAGATTAATCTTGGCAATTCATATCCGTGATCGAATATATATACTGATATTAAGCCACCGATGAATATATCTGAAATATTCTAAGCAACGATATATGACACAGTCCGTTCAAAAGAATTTTTCTTAAAAGTACCCATTAGATGCTTAGTCTCGACTGAAAAGACGAAGCACATGGTAAGTCGAGAGCAACGGCCTAGGACACTTGATACACGTGGTTCGTTATCTTGAATCCGGATTATACCGGTTCTCTATTGTGTAAGCGCCAGTCGTAAACTTGAGGGTGCCCGTAAAAGCAACACTGTCACGAATGAAATTCCGCTTCGTACGTGTCGAGAGGGTGGCGGATGCAGTGGACACTTTTAATGGGCGCCGAATATTTACTACTTCAAGTTCTCAGAATTATGCGTTTTGTTCGTTTTTATATTTTTCTTACTGTACTGTCTGCGCGTGGGATTCGTTTGGTAGGAGCTCCAGGTTTATATTATTATTTACCCGCGTCGACACTCGGGATCAGGTCGATGGTCGCAAGAGCGCATTGGGTGGCTGCGGCTTATGTGCTCCTGCAATTAGTATTCAGACGGGTCAGAGAATTGAAAGTGGCCTCAATTAACATTAGATGCACATCGCGTCAGGGTATATGATCAATATTATACATTTCTACCAATAACAGAGACAGCGATCGCATCAACATGACAGAGGCGTACCCCACGGAAGCGTTCTAGGTCCACTCCTTTTCAATGCTGCAATAGCAGGTCTTCCAGAAGTTCTGCGCTAAGCCTTGAACATATCCATGTGTGCAGACGACATATGAATATAGACGTCCCACAAAACACTGGAAGTGATCAAACATTGGCTTCAGCAAGGACTAAACGCAATTAGTGACTGCATCAAAGATCGAGACATGCAGATTTCTCACGCCAAATCGGTAGTTCTGCCATTCACAAGAAAGACAGAGAAAAACTTGAAACTTTTTGCGGACGGCCAGATAATCGATATTGCATGAAAGCATCGATTCCTTGGCGTTACAATAGAAAGCCAACTCAGATGGAGTCAGAATATTGCTGATCTAGAAAATCAAGTGAACTGCACCATAAATGTTATACGTCGCATAGCGGGAACAAAATGGGGCGGTATATCAGCGTCTCTACTTCTCGTCCGTAGTGCACTAATCCGACAGAAAATTGCCTACTCAGTGGCAGTTCTCCACAACATCTTTCAGAGGTCTGTACACCGACTTCAGCTGTTACAAGCACCAAGCTTACTCATATGTCTAGGGGTTCCACAGGCAACATCAAGTTCTCTGACACTGGCAGAGACAAGACAACGCATCTTCATAGTAATTAGAAATGCTGAGACCTGTTGGCACCTATTTCGTCTAGTCACGCAACACCCTTCACATTCGCTCATATGACACATCTTTAACCGTGACGGAGCGAAAATACAACATGTGTACCAACAGTACATTTCCCGGCTTCCTGTGTCGACACATTGGCCACTGGACCAAAATTACCCGCCATGGCTGCTTGAGCCAGAAACTATAGAAACTTCAATAGAAGGACTTCGCAGAAAAACATGAAGTGCCAATTGTTGCCGCACAACAGTTGGCATCACATCGTCTGTTTGACCGGTACCAAGGCTACATTTTCGTGTACACTGACGGCTCCGTCGCCAAAGAGACAGCGACATCAGCATTTATAATCTCGGAATCGCGCCAAGAATATGCATGTCGGTTGGGTCACCTCTCCTCTTCAGCAACATTGGAGCTCGTAGCGATTTTGCTAGCCGTAAGCTTTATTAAACTCTCAACGACACCAAGAAAATGGGTGGTAATTAGAGACTCTCTGGTGGCTCTCGAATGTGTGGAAAATGCCAATTGAAGACACACTGATGTGCATATAGTATACGCTATACTAAAGGAGCTTTCAGAAGCTACGACTCCAATCATCGAGTGCAATTTCAGTGGGTCCCAGTCACTGCAGAATCAAGGAAAACGAAATGGCAGATGAGTTGGCGGAAAACCGCTCATGATTCTACGCAAATGTGCCTCATTCCTGTATCTCAATACGATGTAAATAGAATTTTAAGAACAACGAAACATGAATTATGCTTGTCTATCTGGTCCACAGACAAAACAAAGGAATTGATCCTATATGCTGTTCATCTTAATCTTGAATACCAATTAAACCGTGACCTCCCAAGGCGTATCGACACACTAATACATCGCCTAAGACTCGGAAATGCTTACACAAAGCACTTCCTACTTCGTATTCAGCGTTCAACATCGACAGCATGTTCATGCGGTCGCGACGACGAAGACATCTATCACCTGTTGCTCGACTGTGCGAAAGACGACACACACTGAAGGCTACTCGAACAGGAACTTCATAAGTTAGATACCGAGCGGCCATTTGCGTTGAATAAAATACTAGGTTTATGGCCATCCAAAACAAACGGCAAAGCAATGAAGGTGCTGCAACACTTCTTCGAAGAAACGAAGATTTGTGACGACTACTGAGCGGACAAAAGTTAAAAGTCAGCGTGTCGTCTACGTGTTTGTTCTGCCCATATGGTAGAACTTTTGCTCTCTCCCATCTACTGTATACATGTATATACGCTATTTCGTTTTGTTTTTATTTGTAACAATCAAGAGGAAAGGGGTAGCCGTCGCCAAGTAACGGTGACAAAAACCGCTTAGTTTATTTTCTATTTCAAATAAAAAAAGAGAGCAACTTGACAGGATTATCTGTGCATCTTTATTTCTTTTTTTTTTTGTAAAGCATGCGCACGTCTCTATAGCGAAGTGCTTGAAGGACTCCTGTCTGTTTTGTGAGGAAATGTCAGTGATCAGCTGGTTGAGGCTTCGAGCTAGTTGTTGCTGGTAAGGTATGCAAAAGCACTGATAAAGAAGCACACGTCAGTCTGACGGTGGGGCATATCCTTCAAGCTACGTGCAGAAACAATGCCAAACTTACCGTGCATCTTTGTCATTTATTGTGCTCATGGCAGCATCCTTTATCACATACGACGAAACACGTCTGCAACATACAACTGACGTGGGCCGTCTTATATTTTTTGTTTCTTTCTGGCTGTTCTTCGCTGCTACTTGTGTACAGTCTGCAGAAGCTTCGCAGTGGAGAAACTCGAACAGAGAATGAAGAAATAAATGGTGAATGGAAAGTTAAAATGTTTAACAATGTCTTTTTCTGGGCCACAAAAGACAACTTCAGCCTAGAGGCGGACACAAGTCGAGGTAAGCCTTGTACTTAAGCAGAGTATTTAGAGATGCACTTGCTCACTGTTTGCAGTGCAACTTTAAGGCAGGTAAGAGCCTAATCTGAACAAACGCATGCACTAAAGCTCACATGCTCAAATCCCGGCCGCGGCGGCCACGGCGGCTTGATTTCGGGGAACGCAGGACGCAATAACCATGAATTGCAGAACACTCTGCTTGTCCATTCTCTTCGCAATTATGCCATTGTTTTGCGTAATGAACAAAACAACAATCAGTGCACATCTCGAAAGTTATGCTGTTCTACTGCTGGCAGTGTACCCAATTTTTTTTTTAATGTTATCTGTTTCCACAGGCACTTGGCCAAATAGTCTATACTTTGAGCCATTATCTCTGCAGTGTACTGATATGGCTGCAGTGCAAAAGGGGAAGGTAATGATCGAAAGTGGGACTGAGAGGCTTCAGCTAGAGTGCTCATGGCCAGCGCATTTTCTTATCGCATATTCACGCATTATCTGTGACGTAAGAGTAAGCGTGACCTTGCATTCAATACGTTTCTTCTTATAACCATTTCAACTCTCTGTATCGCTCCGTACTTCATCGTAAGTTCTGCCAAGACAGTCATTTCAGACTTTGGTTGAACTGCACCTTAGCGTTATGTGGCAACCCCTCTGCGAAGCGGCATGTAATCTGATCACCCTCAAGACAGAGCCATGTAGCAGTGGCTGGAGCATCGCGCTATCGTCGGGTATGACCGCTTAGCGTGGGCGCGTATCTTTATAACAGGCTGTCCACCGCCGTGCGAGGTTATAAGACTGCGCTAGCTGCAGGCGCACCGCTGAGCTCGAGACCTTGCCTGAACCAGACCGCCACAATTCGAGGCAGATTTACGGGAGGAGGAGCTACTAACGTCTTCATTGTGACAGGAAGTCATTCATCAGCACCTCCAAGGCACACTTTTGCTGGATTAAAGTGACATTACAGAGAAATCAGCTGCATGGTAAGTGTTACGGCAGGTAATCCTGAATGTTCGGTATTAATTAGAGTCAGCGTAACTGAAATTGAACGCATTCCCACCAATATTTGCCGGAAAAATTAAATGAGAGTGTCTTAAAAACCTCGCAAGAACCTTTTGTGGGAGAAGAACGTAAAAAAAAATTGGGTTTGAAATTTGAATGTTTACAGCGTACAAACATTTGAAATAAAAAAAATCACGGTATTACAGCAGATCTCTAGGTAACTTAGGGTTTGAGCATAAAACAAAGAAATAGTGCCACTTTGGGATAAGGTCTCCGTCGCAAATTAGTGCGACATGAAATCAATACTGAGTCACGTGTATCAAATAATATCCTATTCAGTTTTGACATTCAGGCATGACATTGCGCAATACATTAAGAGACCTTTAAGCGTCGCTTTTAAAAGTTGGACGTGATAGCAATATCCTGTACCTAGTGCGTACTTCAACCGCTTTCGCGAAAGCACGTCAGAGATTCGCACAAAAACAATAAAGATAGCAGGGACTGTGTCTCAACATGATGCTCACGAAAGCAAGTTATTTCACAACGTAAAGTTTGTGAAAGCAAGTCATTTAAGGCGATAATGTTCCACGACTGTAGTGTTAATAAATGTAGCGGTTGCCCCTAAAGTCAAAGTGGCTAAGGTACTCTGCTGCTGACCCGCAGGTTGCGGTATCGAATCCCAACTGCGGCGGCTTCATTTTAAATGAAGGCGAAAATGCTGTAGGCCCGTGTGCTCAAATTTGGGTGCACGTTAAGGAACCAACCCCAGGTGGTCGAAATTTCCGGGGCTCTTCACTACGCCATCTCTCATAATCATATGGTGATTTTGGGACGTTAAGCCCCACACATCGATCAATCTATAATGTGAAGAGGCAGGGGCCAAATATGCAGAGCTCACGTGATCGCGTAATATAAATAAGAAATATGCCTCCATGATTTCTCGTGTTCATTCATACGTACCTGCAATGCTCCATCTTCGGCGTTTGAGTAAAAATGGGATTACATGTATAGCTAAGTGCCCTGGTGATTGCAGGATTTCTGTGGTGTACCTATGTTATCTTAATCTTGCGTTATAGCACCGGGTAGTATGCCAGTTTAGCATTTTTCCCACGTGAAGAGAAACTTATACACTATACCCTCGTCATATTATAAATATTTGTTTACATGCTTAACGTTGTACTTTTTTATGAACAAATTGTTGGGTTTCATTAACTTGTTTGCGCACGCCTTTCAACTTCACTATCCTTAATCTTGACGACTTGCTGTTGCATATTAACGCTGACCTTGTGGTCACATGATAATCTGACAGCCTGTGTTAAGCCCGAGGAAGCCATATGGCCCTCTGATGATGATAATATGTAAGGTTTAACATCAAAAAACCACCATATGAGTATGAGAGACGCCGTAGTGGAGAGTTCCGGAAATTTGGACCACCTGGGGTTCTTTAATGCGCACCCAAACCTGAAGCTATGGCGATCTCGACAAGTTTTGTGTAACCCGAGTCACATTTCCAGCTAGTATGGAACGTGTCTGTAGATGTGTCTCTTTTTGTAGGCAGCCACTGCTTTAGAAATCGAATGTGCTTGGTACTCTCGTCATCGGTGTGCTCATGAACGAAGCTGCATGTTGCAGTTTTCGCGCGAAAGCCAAGATTCATTATTTTCCAACTTGCTCTTCTAATTTGTTTATAGGGAATGAAACAAAAACGCCGATCAATGTAAAGTGCAGAAAAAGTCTTGAAAAAAAATTTCAGCTCCCTACATAAAAGCCTTGTTCACAGTTCTGTGAACTAGGCTCTTACTCGGCAATACGACACGGTATTGCCGGGTAACTTGTTAATATCTTTCAAATGAAATAGCATCGTCAGTATGGCGCGGTTTTACTTCAGGTGTCTTTAAAAATCATTCTCTAGCACTAATATTTAAAATAAACGGAAGTCGCCTTCGCCGCACTTGACGTTCACCAAAGCAACTCGACCAGCGTTATTTACCATGTTTCATTTAGTTTTCACTTCTCAGACAGAATGAAAAGAAGAAAAAACCTCACTAGCCAATGTTTCTAGTCTGTGTTCTACGGTTCCCATTAGCGTCAGTGCCTCAAAAACAGCGATAAGCAGGGCAGCCTCATACAGTGATGCGAAAGAGCAAGGCCCATACATACTACCATTCTGTCCGGCATTCCACATTCGCGACCCCACCTGAAGAACAATAGATAGAGTTGTTCGTTTCTATGACGGCTGAAGGCAGTACTAAAGTTCACAGGCTAAGGCCATTGACCAGCACCCTAGCTTCTTCAAAGTGACGCAAGTGCAACAGCCGTTATTTTGTACCGTTTGCTTGACGTGTGTTGCGGCGAATGCACGATGAATAAAACAGAAAAAAATGGGGCAGTGAATAGGGAGCCAGGAACTGCAACACGCTGTGTGGACTTCACAAATCTGTCGAAATTTCACAGACACGTGGTCTAATCTTATTTGCCTCTGTTTCCTTGTGACGTCGACTACGATCGGTATCGTCTAAATGACTTATGACCTCGCTTTTAGCATTTGGTGCCTTTACTGCTTTTTAGTGCACCCTGTAGTTCTTAATGACTGTAAGTTATACGTAACGGCAGCGAAGAAAACTGCAGATTGTAACCACTCCGCGTGGATGCATGGACTGACCTATACCTACGCGAAGTCTGACTACTTAAAACACCGCACTGTGAAAATTGTAAGCGCCGTTTTTATGTATATGCAGTTTTTTGCTTGTGCGGATGCACTTTGTTCTACTTTTCTCGACAATATTATAGACTGCGCATTCAGCCCTAAAATATGTAGCAAAGAAGCCTGATAAAAATCATGAATGGAATAATCACATTACGACCGATATTAAAAACCTCCCTCACGTAAATTATAAAGCTCAGAAAATAGACGGCCATCCGACTTGTATTACTGGCTCGATTCCGAGCTTTCGTTTAGAGGCAGGAGTGAAGGGATCTTTTCGTTCACTTCCGGTGCCCTCTATTTTGCAAACAAGTTGACACAAAAGTATGGCATTCGCGACTGCTTGCGATAAGAATAGCCCCCACCTCTACTGTGTATATCAGATACCTAGCCTTCACATTAAGAGTACACTGCTTAAGACTAACACGTTCTTGGAGCAGTTTACAACTGAATCTACTGTGTTTTGAGAGGTCATCGTGAATACAGCAATGATTTCATCTAAAACCCGCCATTCGTCATACAAGAAGCATTGGTTAGCTCACCGGAAATACATCACGTGAACGTCCCTACGATTCTTATATATCAGATGTGAATTTTACTGGTTCTGTATTGAATGATGGCTGTCAATGTTAGCGTCTGTTGATGTTAATGACTAGCAGTTCAACGCCTTTTCCGATGGACTTTATTGCCTTGTGCCGTCGTCTTCTACGCCACCATAAAAATAACGTATTTGTTGCAAAATTTCCGAATTAAAATGTCGAATACACATTTTACACTCCAAGCAAAGTTTACTGATAATAAACGCTTCAGAGATGTTCATGCGGATCTACACTACACGCAGATACACCCAAATTTCGCCGGCCATGGAGTTCGAGCGAGTGCTGAAGGAGGTCGGTGGCTTCGGTCTCTTTAACAAGACCATCATGCTCGGGGCTCTCATGCTAGCTACGTGGAACACGGCTTTGTGCTATTTCTTTCACATTTTCTTGCTGATCGCACCACCTAGTCAGTGGTGCTTCGTCAACGGCTCATCGTTCGAAGACTTTCCGGACTCGAGTGTGTTGCCACGACGACGCTGTCAAATGGTGAGCTTGTCTAATGACGGCGTGAACGCCACCGTCACCGACGGCAGTGCGTCAACTTGTACCACAGGATGGCAGTTCGATCCAACCGAGTTCTTCACTTCGGTCACAATGGAGGTACGCACAACCTGTTATGTTGGCCTACTTCATTTCATTACAACAAGACAGGAGTTCAGGAGAAGATTGAGACTTGTAGAAATGAGAAATGCTTGAGCAGAGAGTGTCGCTGGAGCGTTTGGTTTTGCCTTCAGAGAAACACTTGTCCGAAGATCAGCTCAATTGATTTTCAACGAGGGGTCAGGACAAGTGATCTTGTTTTCAAATGAGACCCCTCGTTCAAACATTGGTCTTGTCTACACTACTTGTTCAACAAGTGGTCTTGTCCACAGAATACAACTTTTTGAAACGTTGGCGTCGGCGACATACTAGTACAAGGATTTATCATTTCATACTTAGTGCTAGAACCGTTTGAATAAAAGTTACCGAGCCCTTCTCTTCGTAAGTTATCTTTCCCATTACAAGTAATAGAACAATATTCTTATAGTTTTATTCAACTTTGCTTCTATAAATCTTATCAATCATTGTAGTTATAGTGGAACAATGCTGCTCAGTTCTGCAGAGTGACAAGATCTGGAAAAAATAAACAAGAAAAAAGAACAAGTGTCAGTTTTCCGCAATCATGACAAACAAGATAGGAGACCAGTCTTGTGCACAAAAGGTCAAGGTCTAGCTTTCATACTCAACTTTTACACAACGACACCCCACATTGTTTTTTCCGTCAGGAAGGAAGGACCGTGATAAAGAGGAAAGGCGCAGATGTTGGCCATTCTAGAAAAAACTCTACCCTACGTTGGGGAAATGGGTGGATGGATTTTTAAGATAGAGGATGATAGAGAAGGGCAGCACGCACGCACAAAATCGCAGACCTCACAGTCACAATATTGACATTGGTCAAAAACCACAGCAGCAAGTCTGATGTCTTCAAGGATTGATGATTTGACTGATATTTAGGGTTTAACGTCACGAAACCATCGCATGATTACATGGTCTGTCTAGTGTCAGGATAACTCATTATTTGGGAGGGGCTGGAACATCTGTGTGATGATACCCTCCGTGAAATATTGCTTGATATTTTTGGTCGCATTCCATCAAATCATTTTATTTTCCTTAAAGACCCTTCGAGGAGGTATTACATAAGTGGTGGGTTAATATATATTTTTATTGCCGAAAGTTCTCTTATGAGAATAGGAACACACTTCACCAAAAAATATTGATGGATATGCAGTGGTTACGATGACATGAGGATTAGTTGCTGGTCTAATGTAGACAAGTTGCTCAATGAACTAAGCAGTTAAGCTGATTCGACTACAGGAATTCATATTTTGTTTCTACGTGAAAATTACGTGCTTGCTATGCTTTGTACAGCCGTATGTTTGTTCTCTTTCACACATATATCTTCCAACACGTCGTTGCAAAGTGCCTTCCAAAGTTCTGAGCACTTTAGGGGCCCGGGATGTCGTATGCTGTTATTTGGTGTCATCGCTTGGTGTCACGATGACAAAGCCATGCATAACATTACCATGTGTTGTAAAGGATAACAGGGGAAGGGAAAGGAAAGAGGTTTAGGAGGAGTGTTATTGCTACGGAAGAGAAGAGAACATGCATGTAGCAATATTAAGGTGAGGAGGAAGAAAATAAGAACGAGTATGGTAAGACATGGAATAGCCATGTACAGTATATATGGGGGTGGAAAGGGGTTGTGTTAGCGAAGTGGGAGGAAAGGAGGATGGGGAGGTAAAGGCATAGCTTTCAAGAATAATCGGTCGAGTGCAAAGCAGACAAGCACTCAGAATAAGTGAGCTTCGAGCTCGTCTTTGCCTTCTACGTCCGTGTCCAGTTAACGCGCAACCATTTTTCATTGCATGTACGAACCAACTCGCACAGCAGCCAGTTTTATTAAAGCACAGCTTAGCCATGTAGTATATCAAGGGGATGTGCAAAGAAAGAGGGAAGAAGAAGGATAAAACAGAACAGCCTTATGTAGTCAGTCCAGCAAGAGTTGGAAAAAAGAAGCGAGAGGGGGGAGGAGGAAGAAATGAAGGAGTGGTAGAGCGTGTCATAGCAGTGTATAGAATAATGAAACAAGCGGAAAGAAGCTGGAAGTGACGGTAAAAAATATAGAGAGAAAGAATGTAGAAGGCGCTGATGCATCACTAATGGTTCCATTTCGTGCCACAAACCACGAGCAGGCTGCACATTTGTTGCCTCTAAACATGAGCATCGCTGAAGGGCCGGCGAACCATCGGTGCGCACTTTCTACAGCCTTGCGTTGAGTGCAACTGCATACATCTTTTTTTGCCTTACAGCCTGAAGTCGCACGAGCGAGTAACCTACGAAATATTTTCCCGTCATCACTCAACCCAAGAAAGGCTGCGCATGATTACAATTACTGTATTTTTGTATTTTTTTTTCCAGAATCAGTGGGTATGTGGCGAAAGTTGGAAAATGTACGCTGTCCACACTGCTTATTGGTCAGGATCGATGACCGGTTACTTCGTGTCAGGATTTCTCGCCGACAAGTAAGGTTAACACTCATTGTATACATATGAATAACAATAAAAGTGCACAACGAAAACCAATATTTTAGGGATATAATACTAATCACACTGCTTCCCTTCAAGTTTTTCCTTTAATTGAGAGAAAAAAAAAGAAATAGTGGATGGCGCCTTTCATTCACGGAGCAAGAAGCCGTAATATATCCGCTGGTGGATATTTTGCCACGCTATCATGTCTATTGGCTTCTCAAATATCATAGCCTAATTGTTATCGAACTGAAACTGGACATTGGCTTTTGTATTTGTTGACCACTTTTCTGCTTGCGTCGCTGCAAATGAAATGTATAGGAGACGATTGATTTTAGGGCGTACGAACCCGATGGCTTAAAATGGAGCAAGTATAGGAGTACATAAAAAACAAAACAAAACTTTCAGAAGAGGTAATATCCATGAGATCTCTACTGTAATTGCAGTTGTGATGACAAGACCGTAAGGCAACAGAGGTGCAATTTATAGACTGTATTTCGCATTGTCTTTGTCTTAGCAAAAAGAGGGAGAGAGAGAGCATAGAAAGTAGACCATTTCATCAGAATCAACCGTCATAGAAAGTTTCCGGCTTCCGAACCAGCGCACTACACTCCAGAAACTTATTCCTCTTATTGCTTTAACGATACACATGCGATGAGTCGTGCTTATAATAAAGTTAAGTATAGCTGCTTATTCTTTGTGAATTCAAGGACAAATGAAAGGACGTGTTTTGTTTTCTTCCTGCTCAGTGTACTGGCCGACGGGGTGAGGTACTTAAGAGCGCTCTAGTGAACTATAAGGTATAGCAAGAAATAAAATTTGCTTAGTGGATGTGGAGCGCTTATGCTGAGAAACGCGGGACATGCCTTATAAGATCAGTGGCTTCGAAGCATAGGTAAATAGAAAAACTTGGAAGAAGCAGCACAATGTTACACAACGAGCCATATCACTCTCTTTTATTGTTACTGTGAATAGTAAGCAGAATTATTTCTTTGTCAGCGGCTTACATGGTCTGTTGTCACATTTTTGTTTTTTATTTTTTGATTAAGGGCAAATTATGCCTATGGGCACATCTGTTCGACTTTCTTACCGCAGAATTGGCCGGAAGAAGACCACCATCGTACTCCTAGTGGTGGGATCGACCTGCAATCTGCTCTGTGCCTTTTTCTCCCAGTTCACTAGCTACACGATACTCAAGTACTTCACTGCTGCAGGTTCTTACACGATCACAACGACGGTGTTTGTGTTAGGTGAGTAACTGAAACGTCTTAGTGTCTTAGGACAGAGGTAGCGTATCATGAGAGCCAACAAGTATTGAGACGAGCATTAACGAGTGCTGCTGTGGTATCACGGCCTGCAGCTCTCTTAGAAGTGGCAGATTTCGGAAAATTCACTCGAGCTTTGGGTGAAAGATGGGTGATGGGAGAAAGACAAAGACTCGAAGGAGGATTTCAGTGTGTATTGCCGGATAAAACCCGACAAAGCAGCAGCGGCTCCTTTTAGATGACCGAAGCACGGCAACCGATCGCCTCTGCCAGTGATGAAATATTTTCGCTCATGTATCCAGTGATAGTCTCAGATGGTGACGTCACCTGCCGTCACGCTTATGACGTCAGTGTGGAACGCGCTCTCACTAATTCATGATGGGGTAAATCAGCCTTTGACGTGTATTTATACAAGCGTTATTACAGCAGGGCTCGTTAGATTTACAGCATTTTTTGTTTGTTCATTGGCCAGTCTTGTTTTCTTCTGTGTTTGATATAAAAGGTGCCTTGCCGCTTACCTTGCGACCAGTTTAAGTCAACCAAATATTTGGGAATATGCGGCCGACTTGTGTAAAAATTTGAAATGTCCATGTCGCAGTGATGGAGTACACCATATCTGAAAAGAGGACACTGGTAGCCTTTGTGTGGGCCACCAGCTGGACGGTACTGTCCACATTGCTGCCCTGGTATGCGTACCTTGTGCAGAACTGGAGGGTGCTGATCGCCACAAACGCCGCTATGAGTGTGTTTCTACTCGCCATCTTGTGGTAAGTATGACTCAGCGTATCTTATAGTTCACGAACTGCTTTACTTAGAGCACAAGACGCGCCCCCGCGTCGGCGGAAAGTGGGATGCAGCCTCCAGCTGAATATAGGACACTTTTAAGTCTATAAATGCCAATAACAGGAATAGCGCTGTCACACTAGGTCAGTATAAGTAAACTAGATGAAAGAAATATAAATGAAGCGAAGAATTTGGTGGTGGTGGGGAGGATGCAGTTACAGGCGGCTTTAATCTGGCAGACCTGGCCAGCAATTGCTCCGCTCACGTCTTTTGTGCTAATATTAACAAGAGACATTCGGGCCAGTGTCTCTCAGATACATTGGACGAATAACCGACACTTCTTTGCGAAAACTCCGTACACCTTTTGGAATCGCCATCTGTCCTGTGCACTTGTGGGAAAACCTTTGCCCCCCCCCCCCCCACCCTACCTCATTGTATCCTGTGCACAATGGAGACGTAGCACTTCTCACTTTAAGCACCAGTCCCGTTCTTACGAATTAGCTCACAAGCAAAATGTCTGTAATATAATAGCTAACTACATCCTCATGTTCACTCTTTAAAAAATGTGCTGGTAGACGTGCTAGACCGCGAGATAAGCCCCTGCACAATATGAGCTTTTTGCTCATGTCCTGTGGCCAATTAGAAAGCGCTCCTTGGCGCTTCCTAAATTTTCTCGGTGAAGGAGAGGTGGACAAAAGCAGACGAGGTCGAACAACTTACAACTTGACGTCAAATCGATGGCCCCTACCCCACTGCTCCCTGTGTATTACTCATCCTCGCCATTACAATTGTAATTAGTTACAATATATAATTTTACAGGATGCTGCCCCAGGCCCTGGAGGGCCCATTTTTTAAGCTTTGCTTGCAGCTATAACTCCACTATTTCTTCCTGTTTGTTACAAATTAACTTTGTCAATTACCCCTCTTTTTTTCCTTTCAAGGTGGGTACCTGAATCGTCTAGTTGGCTGCTATCAGTGAACCGCAAGCAAGAAGCGCTCGCTATCCTCCTGAGGATCGCGCGTATTAACGGCAAGGACGTGTCAGAGGAGCAACTTGATAAACTTTTGCAAGTAAGCTCACGCACCAAAACACTTTTGTACACGGAAATTATTTTATGATTCATCATATGAGGGACAAGCAACCTTCGATCGCTTGAGAGTCCATTACAAGAAAGTGCGTTCACGTTCTTCTGTCCCATTGAAGTGTAGCATATCAGATATTGTCTGTGGCAGTTTCTTTTATTATTTATTGAAGCAACGAGCTTGTAAAAGGGATGGCATTAATACAAGACAGTACTCTTTATGAAAGATGATGCACTGTCACAAGTCACTTTTCAACGTATCATTAATATTCGAATGGCAAAATAAAAAAAGCACCTCCCTGCATGTGACATTTTTTCTGGTTACGCCATAGATTGGTCGAATGGATGGCGATTTTGAATATTGATCGACCTTTCCGCGCTTTGTCATGCTGAGCTGTTACTTGAGCGCAAATTGTGGAAACGCTGACATGCCAAGCCATTCGTCCTTGAACGATAGTCCTAAATTGTAGTGACGTTATTCTTTTTTAAGCTAAGCATCCAATGGATTAGAAGACTCATGACTTGAGACAGGACACTGAACTAGCGCGAAAAATTTTCAGCACCATTCAGTACACTTTTTTGGTACCCTTTCTACAAAACAAAATCTGACTGTGTGCTGCTGCCTATCATTGCGCGACTCGCAGAAAACAGCCAGCGATCCACAAAGCAACGTAGTCGATGAGGAGGCTCCAAGCTTCTGGAAGGGCACTCTGCTCATGCTCAAGTCGCCCAACATCAGGAAGATCATGGTGCTAATCTACCTCGGCTGGTATGTGGCCGCAATATTTATGTTTACGCAAGAAACATGGCTACACGCAGTGGTACAACAGTATTTTTGTTTTATAATGTATACAGTAGTAATTACGTTGGGACTCTAGCCAATGTGCACGTGCGTTTTCCTACACACAGTGCGAGTTCACAAGATGGGTGTAAGTCTAATTCGTAGAATAATGTTCTTGTTTTATCTTGAGTCTTTTTCCTTGTGCACGTCATTGTACTTTAGGCTGTGATTAAGGTGCCAGCTGCGAAAAGACGCAAGAGTATTGTATGGTAAACTTCTAGATGTTCTAGTTTTCTGATTTTAACAATACACAGAAATAAACTTCGATGTGCTAAACTTGCAAGATATCAAACAGAAGTCACCATGCAACTCTTGCGGATGGCATAACGATTGAGTGATACATCGATTCATGACGCGCCTTTTTTTACGTTAAAATGTTTAAAATAATCATTCAGAATCCGCCATGAGATAAACGAGAACAACATTTTTGGTAGATGTCAGTTGGTTGGCCAGAAAAAGTGTTTAACAATATAGAATACTTGGTGGTCTAATATGGTAGAGCGAAAAGCCGTCCCAACAGCAATATCATCAAAAGGTCTCCGAATTTTTTCAAGTGTTTCTAGCTACGAATTTATAGAAAATTCAATTTCAATAACTAACTTACAAGGCATCAGTCAAACGGAACCCACCATTTGATTACGCACGCCTGATTGATACGCTGCACCATTGAAATCCTTGAAAAGAAACCAGAAATGAGTAGGCGCATGCCTGGTTGCATTTCATACATTACATCCAGGTTTATAGTTTGCATGTGCTACAACGTGACAACCCTCGAGCTGGGACGGCTTGGCCTGAACATATACTCAACGTACTCCATAGCCATCGCGTGCGAGTTTCCCGTGAACGTCATCTGCATCTCCTCACTGGACAAGCTTGGACGACGCTGGCCGAACTCTATCTTTATGCTCGCCGGTGCCGGTGTCTGCCTAGCCATGTGGCTAATTAGGACCGGTGAGTGCTATCATTACACGGTAGTAAGTAAGCGTTGCCTGTTTGGAAATTTACTTTACCGTTAACGGATCGAACTTATTCGTGAAAGAGTGAAAATGGTGCTAGTTACTACAAGTTCCTAAACAAAGAGAATGAATATAAGAAAGGTAGGGAGGCTAGCTAGACTATACGTCCAGTTTCTTACTCTACTCGGGGTATAGGGGAATAAGGGAGTAAAAGAGAGAGAGAAGATGCAGGTGCACATCGCACACCCAACTCACAATGCAGGGTTTCACAAGCGGTCGCTCATTGATGTTGCCTTCAAGAATTGTATATAAGGGCCCGTGTAGCTTTCTGGGCTGATGTACTGCGAGTCGACAAACCAAGGATTTTAAATGTGAAACATTTCTTTGCGTATTGCAAGCACTTTTGGCGTCTATCTGCGTATATATCTATCTAGTCGTTCACGTCTTGGTGCTCTCGTTGGTTATGGGTCAGTGTGGACTTATTCAGCTATTCAGCTATCAACAACTTATTCAGCTATCAAATTGGTATGACTGGCTCATGCAAATGTGATAACCGCAACTGTGTAGAAAGTCCCTAAAAGAGTATGAGCCACTGTATACGACTCTCAAATCAATTAGCTACAGTATGTGAAAACCTATGTTCGCATTTAAACGCCATGGTTGGCTTTTAAAGCAAAAGCCTTAAGCGCCTCCTCAGCAGAAAAAAAAAACATAACGCACGGTAAAATAACCCATGTGATATTCATAAAGATCTTGTACAATTTTATCCACCTGCGCATCACGGACAGTGACAAAAAATCGAAGCTGGTGACTCCCACTTTGTCGGGCTTACACAATTCTGTTTTGCAAGTGTCAGATATGTTGTATCACTGCTCTTTATTGGCTTTTCGGTTAAGATCCTCCGATATATTGTAGCACTGCTCTTCATTAAACAGTCATCGTTAAGTTATGAAGGGGTAGTACAGCCAGCGCCTTTTTTAACCACAACGTATTACGTGACAGTGGTGTAATCATGGCAACAATCACGCCATTCGTTGAGCTCACAGTTGCCCCCTTCCTTTTCAGGGGAAGCGGCGCGCAGTGGAACTTGCCCAATTTCTGTGGCCCATACGCGTTTATGATGGATGAATGCGAAACTTTATTTGAAGTCCTGAGACGCACGACTAAACGCGCTGCGGGCCGTTCATATATCGGGACAGTCAGGCCAAGCCAGACCACCACATCGTGACACACAAACTTAGGTGGGACATACCTGTCTCTCGGCCTAACTGTTGACTTCATTTTTAGGGTACTGGTGATGAGTAGCGATAAACGCACATGTGCTCCATGTCTGTGGTACATGCGTGTTTATGACGCTCATATGGCGTTACCGCTGATCTCGGACATGAAAAGGTCGGCAAGGGGCAGCTTCGCTGTTGAAATTAGGCTTAGAGACGGAGTCGAACACACGCATTCTTCATATCTGTCAAATGTTTTAGCTGCAGAGCAACAACATTGCTGGAAAATTCTTCGAAATAAGACTCCACAAAGGTGTGATGTACAGCGAACAATCACGTCACCTTTTGCCGCTCATACTGATTTTGCAGAGTCGCCCACCTGGACGCTCGTTATGGCAACCTTGCTCATCATGGCGTTCGCCGGCGGCTACAACATTACGTACCAGATGGCTTCGGAAGTATTCCCCACTGTCGTCCGCGGTCGCGCCGTGCTGCTTCAGAGACTGCTCGGAGATGCGGGTGGACTGCTTGGCGCGCAAGTCGCATCCCTGGTACTATAGTTTTATAGTTACGACAAAACTTTCTGAACGATTCACTACCAACCACTTGTCATGGTATGTCTTCCTGGTCTGCGTGGGTGAGCATTATGACACCTTTAGATGCATTAAACCAACTAGTGGAAAATGCTACGTTGAGCTTTATAGGATCTTAAACACCATGATAAATGCTGTCTTAGTAACCATTTGCGACTTCACCGATATGAGTTGTGGCCGCATTTCCTGTATTCATGACGTAGGTTATGATTTTCAAGTGCGGTAATAATTCAGCAATCATTTTTACCACCGATATCTTTCAATGATCTCTCCCCCCAGTTCCCTTCGGCCTTTACCGTTAACTTAAAACCGTTAACTCAACGCGAAGTACCATAACCCTATACGCTTGATGTACACCCTCACATTTTATTGAGAATCATGGGTCCGCTAGTTAGAATTAGTATACCTTGCAGACGTGCTTTTCTCTTTTTTTTCCTTCCCTCCTCTCAAGGCTGAGTTGGACGAATACTTGCCGATGCTGGTCATGGGCTGCTTAGCGCTGTTGGGCAGTGTAGTGCTCTTTCTTCTACCGGAGACAGTGGGCACCGCCATGCCGCAGACCATTGAGGACGGCGAGCGCTTCGGCCGTGATCAGGGGCTCTGGTTATGCCCCCTGTTCACGACGAGCGCTGATGAACCCGCACAGGACAAGTCTCCGAAAACACAAAGGTGCGTGTCAATACCATCACACATGAGGCTTGGCGGACTTCTTTGTTATTGGAAGCGCACATAAATATGAGTGATCATGTCATTTTCCCCATTCACCTCCATTGAAACGCGGCCACCATGGCAATGTTATTGTAACCCGCATTCTCCTTTTGAGCAGATCAGTGCCTATTATAGCCACTAAAACCCAAGCCTGTTAAATTCAGGTTGAGCATTTTTTATGCCAATTACTTCCTTGTTTGTGTTCACAGGCTTGGAATCTCGTCTTTCCACAAGAAGATGCCGGTAACGGGGCAGCCTGCGGTCAACAAGGCCTTTCGTGACGACGAATCTGTTGTGGCAACGATCTACAACGCTGTTAGGTGAAGTTTTTGTGTGTAGAGACCACCACAGTGGGCACTGTCTTTATCGCTTTGCTCCTATGAAAGGGGCTACAAGCATCACTGCCATCACGACATGCAAATTATTAACCTTTCCAAGCATCTATGACATGCCGTGCAGCGTACGTTGACCCTTTAAAGACAGTTTGCCGTGAGATAATAATGCGCTCTTCTGAAGATCTGTGACTGTGATATAATCAAGTTGTCCTCCATGAAAATAAAAAGAAAATCACATCTCCTAAGCGACAGGACTTTTATCACCACAGTGTCGTACTTTGTGTGAGCAATGTCAAAATATGTAAGTTATTGAATAAGAAACGGCGTTTCCGAGCTTGGAAGCTGTGGATCTCGCCCAATGGAATTTTGTTTGTTTTCAACGAGGCTAAATGTTGGGCGAATTGTTACCTTGGGGTGATCACTGCTTCTGATTTCGTTTCGCGGTGAGCACACGCACTCAATAAAAAGTTTATAAGGTGTATTTTTCATTCCCTGTCATAAGTTTTTTTTCATTTATCATTCTATGATAAACTACACCCTGTCCCGCTATGCCGTCACTATGCGATTTTATGAAAGCAGTTTCTTAGTCTTTGTACAACTGTACGACTGAACAATGTGTGAAAAAAATAGCAAAAAAAGAAAGCACAGTAAAGAAAAAAAGCAATGGCGACAAATTACTAAATGTTTCGTAATTAAACGCCTAGATAAACAAAAAAATCGGGTGTTTGGGCTGCTCCGGGCCACGTACTCGTTATTTAAAGGCATCAACCACTTGGTAATTCGACCGTATTTGGCTTCAACCTCGTTAATTAAAATTAGAGCACGGTATGCAAAAAGCGCTGGAAATGTGAGGCGCGAAAGAGCGTAAGTCGCGTTCGCGGACAACTGAAATGGCCGCGGGCCATCGACTTCGTTTGGCTTCGGGCAACGCACGTGCAATGACACAAGATGGATACGTTTTGGAACATGTCGAAGAGCTTCTTGCTGGTATAAAACAAAATTGCTACATTCTGATTGGCAACCAGTATACGTTGCCAGCCGTTATTTTTGAGCGAAAAATTTATTGTGACGATAGCGTGGTGGCATTGGCGAGGACGGCCAAGTGTACACTTTTTACTCGCTACAATGAAAGAATACCGATAAAGAAAAAAAAACGGCACAAGAAAAATGTGAACTTGTCAGTCTGCGGTTGTGTTGTCCTATTTCTTTCTTTTTTCGTCTATTTGCTTTCACTGTAGTATGCAGAAGGTTTACAGTATGTACAACCAACTGGACTCTATATACCCTGGTTCTTGTTGTGGTAGCACGTAGCAAGGGGTAGCTTCACAGCATGTTTTGAACATGAAGGTATAACCGTGGTCACGTTGTGAATCAATTCACGAACGACAAAAATTGAAGCGTTTACACTGCTTTTACGCAAAGTGAGTGCTATATTTACGTATTCACCCAGACAATTTAAATTCATCGGTGTGATAGTGACTTCTTTATTGTTTTCTTTATGCATTCAATGATTCGGCAGTCGGTTCCATGAGATTTGTGTTTAGGTACTTTTACTGTACAACAATATGGATAAATATCATAGCAACTGCAACGTATCCAGTCAGGCAACATGCACGATATGCAGCCTGCTATGTCGGCCTCATGTGCGCGTTGGCACACAGATGAACCGTTATAGGAACAGTATCGGTCTAAGCTGTGACAGCATAAAAAGCAGATCACCGTGAATAAATTATTATGAGTGCATTGGTGTATTGCACGTTGAAGTGAATGCGCGAGATTAGGAAGAATATATAGTAGTGCATTCGCAATGTTGTTGTTGTTGTTCTCCTATTGTTAGTGGCGCATACTCACTGTGGGGGATTGGCCAAGAATCGAGTGGTTTAAATATTTAATGTTCAGATTTGGAATGATGGAAGTTTAACAGAAAGATTACCGATAGCCTAGGAAAGTGTGATGCTTAATTTAATACATACAAATATATACATAGTGAATTTATTCTTAGAATAGAGCAATAATCTGATTTTATACGTATATAATTATGTGGACCTGTTAGGATAATGAAACTGGTTAATTAGTCAACCTATTAGTTTGATCAATATAGTCCCGGACGGCCGCGAATACTGTCACATTAGATAAACCAGAAACGGAAGCTCCAAAAGACAAAATGACAGGCAGAGATAAGTCCATACAAATACCACGTAAAGGTATTTCTAATAGGGTTTTTTGTAATGTATTAAACCGCCTGCAGGCCAAAAAGAAATGGTCTATTGTTTCCAGTTCATCACAGAATGCACACAGGGGCGAAGGTGCCTGAGCAGACCTGTGTTTATTGAAATTTAGATTTGGTACCCGGCAACGCAGCCTTGTGATAGCTACTTCTTGTTTTCGAGTGCGGCAAAAGTCTCTTCGCCAGGGATATAATAAATGGCGATATTCTATGGAGTTTGTAAGTGCTGAACCTTTAAAAAGTTGCATAAGCGTACGTCTGCGGAATCGAGCAGCAGTAACATAAGCGGATGATGGACAGAGCGGTAGAATTGGTTCGCTGATTGAAGACTTAGCTAAGGAATCGGCTATTTCATTTAGAAACAAACCTTCATGTCCAGGCACACAAACTAATCGTACTTTGTTCAAATGCGCAGGTACTAGTGCACGGAACGTCTTTGTTACGTGATTATCAGCACCAACAGAAAGTGCCGCACAGAGAGATAGGGAATGTGTTATTATGACAGCTGATGTAATTGCTGTATCTAACTTGCGTAAGGCAAGCACCACTGCCAGAAACTCAGCCACAAAAACGGGTATGAAATCGGGTAGTCGAAGGGAATAAATCCAATTTAAAATCGCGCTGAAAATACCAACCACTGACTTTTCATCGTATTGCGATGCGTCTGTAGCAATAGCAACGTTCGTTTTAATACGGCGCAGGTGATCTTGTAGTAAACCATCCAAAATATTATGGGGAAGTAATTTGGCATTATTAGGAAAAATGTCATCGAATGGAAATTCCACCGGGGCTAAATTATCACGACTCGGCATGTTGTCACATATACGTACGTTTAGAGGCTCCAGTAAATTTAGCACAAATATAATTTGTGGCGTGTGAAATCGCGGCCATCTAGCAGCAAAAAATGATTGAGGGGTGGAAATAAAGGCTGTTTCTGAATGTCGTAATGGTGATTCATAAATTCTTAAGAATGTCTGAACAGTCAGCAGGCGAATTCTACAAGAAAGCGGAGGGACCCTCGATTCGAGATACACACATTGTAGGCAACTGTTTTGGGAAGGCCAAGGCATAAGCGCAAAGCTTCTCTTTCCAGAAGAATTAGAGGCCGCAACTTGTAAGCTGGAACTCCAGAGAAAAGTACCCAACCAAATTCCAAAATGGGATGAACGTACATGCGATATATCATTACCAATGTATCTCTTCTCATACCTATGCGGTAGTTGCTTAGCCTACGTAATATGCCAATGGCCCGCACACCTTTTCCGGCAATATATTCGTTATGAGGTCGCCAGTTAAGCGATGTGTGATAAATTACTCCAAGGTATTTAACAGATTCCACCTGTGGTATATCCTCATAAGGGTAAGACAGAGAGATATTCACAGGGTATTGCAGCGGGAAAACAAGGAGGGCACATTTACTTGGATTAAGTAAAAAGCTGTTGCCATCGAGCCAGCTCTCCAATATAGTAAGGTAAGTCTGCAGACGTTCATATAAGGTCTGAATGTTATCTGCCATTTAAAAAAATGCGATATCGTCTGCATAAACATAAGTTGTTATATCCTGTTTACGTGGAATGGTGCTCATTAGTAAATTAAATAGCACCGGGGAAAGTACCGAGCCTTGCGGTACTCCCCTCGTTTGGGTATGAGTAGATGATGAAAACCCATCTTTAAAACAATAAAATTTCCTCTCTGCAAGAAAATTGTGAACCCACGCTACTATGTATGATGGAAATTCAAAGTATTCTAATCGATCTATCAAAATACAGTGCTCAACGGTATCATATGCTTTAGCCATATCTAAGGTAACTAAAGCTGCATATTTTTTATGTAGCCGAGCTAACTGAAGCTGACTCTCTAAATCAACGTGGGCATCCTAAATTTAACAACCAGCCCTGAACCCAATTCGACAGGGACTTAGAATTGACCACATGGTAATAAGTCCATTAATTCGTATATTGATGATTCTCTCAACCAATTTCACTAAGTTTGATGTCAGTGCGATCGGCCGTATGTTATCTAACGTGTATGCATCATTTTCATTTTTTAGCAACAATACAATTTTGGCAAGTTTCCATTCTGGAGGTATCCATGCTTTCCCTAACGAATAATTCACTAGTTCTAGCAATAGATTAGGCGATTCCTGGAGTAAACATTTCAACATAGAGTTCGTAATCCCATCTGGTCCGGGAGCCGTCCTCGGTAAGCATAATACTGTCTGACTCAATTCAGCTAAAGAAATTTCTGGAAATTCATGCACGTTTACCAGAGCGGACTGAATAGCCAACAAATTAGCAGTGAAGCGGCGTTCTAAACCTTGCGCTATGTCTTCTAGAGAGGTGTTCATTTCTTCCGACGTCAAGACACATGACTGCAACGTTAAAGGTGCTGGCAGTACTTTTCTTGTCCGAAGATAAGCGAAGAAAGCACGCTTATTTTTAGATTTAGAAAGATAATCGAAATGTCTACTGTCGTAATCTTTTCTCGCGCGGTTCCCTGTACGCTTAAATACGCCAGCAAGAAATTGATAGACCTTCCAGTTTGTTGGGCTCTGATTAAGAAGAAGTTTTTTCCAAGCGGCTTTCCGTCTTTTATAATCGCGCATACACTCATAATTCCACCAACGAAAGGAGGATCGTTTATTGAATGAAATAGAAAATTGGGAATTTTTTCTAGATCCCCGCAGCATTGAACCAATCGTAGATGCAATCTCCTTAGTACTGGCATTTCCAAGCTTGGAAATGGCAGAACGGAGGCAGGTTTGAAATTTGCTATGGTTGATGTATGTGCGTTTTGGCTGATCTAAAGTTATTGTTGGACAAATAATGTCAAAAAATACAGGAAGATGATCGCTGTTAGTTGCCGAATCCAGAACAGCCCACGACAAAACCTTGATTGCATTGGAGCAAAACGTTAAATCCAATACTGAGCTAGTTTGACCTCGGACAAATGTTACATGACCTTTATTCAGACAGGAAATGTTGTGATCAATAGTCCATTCCCACAGTCGCCTACCACAAGAATCTGTCCTTATATCCCAAGACAAATGATGTGAATTAAAGTCTCCTGTGAGTACAATTTCCTTTCTACATGCTACCAAAACGCTGTCAAGATAACGCGTACTTTGCACACCGGAGGGGAAGTAACAATTTACCATTGAAAAAGGGTGGTATCCGGGGAGACACAAGTCTAATGCTATTATTTCACAATCCAAGTCTAACATTCTGAAAAAAATTTTCGCCCTATGGCATAATTTACTTGATACAATGATCATTAAGCCACAACAACGTGATGGGCGATCTAATCGAGAAGAACGAAAACCTGCAAGATGGAAATTTTTATCTGGTGTGAGCCAAGTTTCTTGGAGAATTATAATATCAAGATTAAAATTATTGCAAAAGTAATGTAAGACGGTTGAGGCTGAGAATAGAACAGCAGTTCTATTGCAGTTCTATCTATCGGCAGTTTCACTGTAGTACCCTCAACTGACCTATGGTGTTGAGCGCACCGCAGAGGCGCATGTCGCGCCCTTGTTAGCATCTTCACGCGAAATAGCTGATTCATTCCGTTTAGATTTGGGATCGGTGAAGATAGGGGATCTGGTACGTTTATTAGTTCGTATATCGAGTTCCATATCTGTAGCAGTACTTGTGCTCGGCTGAGGCGAATGTCGGTCCAAGTGTACCTGTGTTCCTAACTGCTTAGCCTTGCCTGCAGATGCAGAAAGTTCGTCCAACACTACATTGCGTAGCTGTGTGGCATCGCTGGTAATGTCAAATACTGCAGGTTCTGTAGTAGTCTGTACTGTTTGTCCAATCTGACTTGAAAGAATTTGCACCAAACAGTCGGAAAGGCTAGATATGAGTTTATCCATTCCCTTACTCACTGCCTTTTCCAGAGCAGTTTCAATAGCCTGCGATAGGTTTGAGTCCATACTGGAAGTGCAGCGCGCTGTAATACCAGAGTATCCAAAAGCCCTGTCTTTAACTATGTCAATGGCTTCCCTTCGAGAACAGCGGTGGCGGTCAATAACTTCTAGGATTTGAACCTCCCGGGAACGAGCGGAACAGTCAAAGTTGTCGGCGCAGTGACTGCCCCCCCCCCCCCCCCCCCCAGAGCCAACACTTTTCCGCTGTTGCAGTACACTTGCTTGAAGGATGGCTCTCTCCGCAGGTGCTACAACGAACGTTAGATTCATATCCTCCCACACTGTGGCTGAATCTCCAGAAGTTCTTGCATATAATCAGACGAGAAGTGAGAGGTTCTACTCGGAAGATCAATGGCCATAATTTTATTTCTGACGGGCATTTTGTGCCCACAAATGTCGCGATGACAGATTCGGTTGGTACCCTCTCGTTGTCGACTAGGCGATTACACCGGTAAATTGAAATTACGCCTGCTCCAGAGAGCCTGTCTAGGGTCTCAGCTGAACTCAGCTTGGAGTCGACTCCCCGTACAAGGCCTTTGGTACATGCAAGGTAAGGCGGAATAAAAGCACTCACTGGGGTAGCAGCAAAGGAGGTGCATTTGAGAAGATCCTGCACGCAGGTCTGATCCGGTGACCTACACGCGATACCTCCTCGCCCAAATGGGCGCACATCTGTGATGGTTTGGAAATGGTTGGAAGTTGTCTTATGTTCCTTTTGAACCGCCTGAGGGTTTGTAAGTCTGATGAAGCCTCCATTTGTAGGTACCAGTGCCACGGGAATACTGTCGATACCACTGCGGAAAAAGGAGTCTAGCGGTAATTCATTAGACGGCAGGGACGCTGACCAGGCGGATCGCGCCTGGCCAGGAGAAGTAGTCGACATGAGCACTAGAGATATGGTTAGACTCAGAAACAGAAAAACTATAGAATCGGACTCTAAGACAGAAAGTTAAAACCACTCAATCCTCAGCCAAGAACACCACAGAAGGTTGAGCACGGTCAAGCCAGGCTCCGAAGCTTGGTATTCTTGCAGCGAGCACACGTGCTCAATAAAAGTAAGTTCCGTATCAGACGCCTTTCTTGAATTCTCTTTCACAGGCCTGTTTCTTTTTATTAACAGCTGTATGAACCACTGCTGCCAACCACATTAGGTAGTCAATATTCGAGTTTACTATAAGAGTTTCCTGTCCTTTATTCACCTGTACGACAACATCTGTAAATCACATTGCAGATAAAAGAAATTCGTAAAAATACGCAATAGCGTGTTCATGTTAAGGCAGGATTTGCGACCAAAGACCTGATTCCAATGTAAATGACGCCTGTGCACACCACGTGGGCATTTAACGAGCGAATGCTCCACTTATGTGTTTGGACTGACTCAACAGATGCAAGCAACAGACAAGCTTCGCTTGACCTTATACGTAAACAAACAACGTGCGCAGTCTCACACAGGATGTAATCGGCGTGTGAGTGTGTTCAAGGTGTAATTAGTGCGTTGGCATGTTTTCACGAGCAAAATATGTTTGCTCTTTTCTACGTATACATTGTCATGAAACGACGTATGACATAGTGGAATTACCAAGTTCTTGCCGAGATTTAGATAAATAACGCTGCACATGTATGTGGAGTGTTCAATAAAAGTAAATGTGTCTAATTCGTGCGCCACCATCATTATTGTGCCTGCGGCCAAATTTTTTTTTCAATACCAAAATGTCTAACAGAACATGTTAATTGCCGTACTTTTGCGGGTATCACAGGACAACAACGTTCGTCGTAACAGCGCTAACTATAGGCAATATTTTCAGAATAGATGACTTCGACTAAATGTCTATTCCATCTGAAAAAAGTAATAAAAATGACTTAAACTTGTGGTCTAGTGGTGAGTTACAGCGAATTCACTACAGTGGGGGCGTTATCCATAAGGACAGGCAGAGTCGTTTAATCGAGCATCTGGTCGGAAATGCGCAATTCTTTGCCTCCCATAGCAGTGGCAGATATAGTCGATTGTTTTTACCAATGTTGCGGTAGGCTGCGCATGGAGGCCTTCGCTGACTTTAATGAGGCGCACTTTTCGATATTAGTGCCCACACATCACCGGAGGCCAGACAGAGGTACTCATTTACCCATAATAAAGCAACAGCACCAGCAGCAGCAATCACAACAGCAGCAACAAAACTTACTATAAGCAGCACGTTGACGTTTGCAATGTATTCACTGACGAAGGCCAGACCCCTGCTGAAACGTAGGAGTAATAAAAGGTTTCGTACGTTTGTCCGCTCAAGCCGATTTATATATATATATATATATATATATATATATATATATATATATATATATATATATATATATATATATATATATATATATATATATATATATATATATATATATATATATATATATATATATATATATGCAATCACTTCTATAAGCCATCATTCTTTCTCCTCACTCTCAAGTCCCTTTTCCAACCCCAATCCACACTACACATTGGAAAAAGGACACGAAACAGCGCATTCAAATAAATAAATAAAACACTCATTTTTACTTTATAGTTAGGTTGATCCATATGTGGGGTTCAACGTCGCAAAAGAACCATATGATTATGAGAGATGCCGTAGTGGAGGGCTCCACAAACTTTGACCACCTGGGGTTCTTTAACAAGCACCCAAACCCGAGCAAACGGCTCTACAGCATTTTCGCCTCCACCGCAAATGCAGCCGCCGCAGCCGGGATTTGATTCCGTGACCTGCGGGTCAGCAGCCGAGTACTTTATAACCACTAGACCACCGCGGTGGGGCCATGTGTGTACTGTAGCAGATTTCGCAGGGCAAGAAACAGCGTGCACTTACCGTAACATTACGATGTACTTAAGATTTTCAGAGCTGCCCTCGATTCACTCAGCTGCAAAAGAAAACACTTTCATTATATATGAACCTCACCGCTTACCATGAATCGGCAGAGTAATTGCAGTATTCCGTTTACGGGTGTAGAATGCACATTTTGAAATTTAGCTTTTAATTTAGACATGTATAAAAGGAAATTTATATAAACATTTTCGGGGCCTTTCGCTGATTCACAAAAAGGAAGAATTATGGCGTCGTGGGCACTTAACAAGTGTACTTGCAGTTTGAACTCCAGGAGAGTTTAAAACCGCTAGTATTACGCAGAGTCATTCGTTTCCTTACGCCATGGTTGAGATATGCACAGTGTACCAAAGTGGGGCTAGTAATTGATAAGATGCTGCGGACGGGGCCCGATAAAGGCATCACGTTGTACATTTGAAGGCGAAGATCAAGCATATCCTCCAATTGTTCTAGAGGCGAAGCAAGCACCTCAGGGTTGAGCCTTGTCCCTGCGATGTCCCTTGTCCTATCTGGCACGCCCCGGGAGAGCCAGTCGTGGGCACGCCGATTGAAAACGCAGGTGACATGTACGCTAATAATCGCTATACTTACGGACGATTTCAAGGTTATTTGTGTGGTTTAGATATAGTACATATAAATACATTATATATCTACACGGCAGCAGTAATAATTTTCTGTACGATATGAAACAGATGAGAAGACGGACACTAACAACAAAGGCGAACTACAATAAACAAACAACAGCTACCAAGTACAAAGAGGGGGAGATGAACAACAAGAGAGAAGGCAGGGAGGTTAACCAGGCACATGCCCGGTTTGCTACCCTACACTGGGGGAATGGGACATAAAGATGAGAGAGAGGGGAAAGAGAAGCGAAAGAGAGAGAGAAAAAAGGATTCTCAGTCAATCGGCTGGCGCGTATGCAGCAGTGGCACTACACAAAAGTTAAAGGCCGTCACGTAGGCCTGTAGTCCTCAAAAAGCACAAGACAGCTTTGACTACATTTTGAGCCGACGAAAGGCGAGGACGGTATTCCAGTAACACCTGCATAGAGAGTGGCCGATCGTCCAATTGTCGCAATGCGTCCGAAAGCTTCTGTCTTTCGGAGGCAAATCGAGGACAATGACATATCAGATGGTCGATGTCTTCTTTGGCGCAGCAGACGTCGCATTCCGCATTGTCGATCAATCCGATGAGGGTTCTATATGCTTTTGTGAAGGCAACCCCCAACCAAAGGCGACAAAGAAGCGAAGCTTCACGTCGACGAAGTCCGGATGGAGGTCGAAGTTCCAGTCGAGGGTTTATTTGGTAGTGTCTCGTATGTCTTATACTTGGGGTGTTCCACTCCTGCAGACACAGACTACATGCCAGGTGACGAAGTTGCTTTGCAGCGTCAGTCCTTGACAAAGGAATCGGAAGGATGTGGTCTTCTTGGTGCGATGTGCGAGCCGCGTTGTCTGTGGAATCGTTGCCACTGATCCCACAATGGCCAGGAAGCCACTGAAACTTGACCTCGTGGCCTGTTTCTGAGACGTGGTGAAGAATTTGATTGATATGTGGGGTTTAACGTCCCAAAACCACTATATGATTATGAGAGACGCCGCAGTGGAGGGCTCCGGAAATTTAGACCACCTGGGGTTCTTTAACGTGCACCCAAATCTGAGCACACGGGCCTACAACATTTCCGCCTCCATCGGAAATGCAGCCGCCGCAGCCGGGATTCGAACCCGCACCCTGCGGGTCAGCAGCCGAGTACCTTAGCCACTAGACCACCGCGGCGGGGCGACGTGGTGAAGAAGCTTGATAACTTCGTAAGTTAAATGTTCATGGCAACCTAGTCGAAGGACTGACTGCATGCTCTGTAGGGCCGGTTTCGAGTCGAAAAACACAGCCCATTTACTCGGTCTTTGAGATTTTATGTACTCTAGGGCGCCACGCAAAGCCGCAAGTTCTGCCGCCGTAGACGTAGTGACGCGTGACAGCTTGATTCGCAGAGTTGGAATCACCACCGCACCGCCAGAACCAGACGCTGTGGTTGACCAACGGTGTATATGTGCACGTGGTTATTGTATATTTCGTGCAGAAGGTTCAAGCTCAATTGTTTTAGGGCTGATGAAGGCAAATTTGATTTTTGTCTGTATTCCTGGAATTGAAACACCTATACTTGCGGAAGTGCCAGGCACCACGGAGGATACACCAGTTTCTCAGCAGGCGTAAAACCTGACGTAAACGACGCACGATGTGCACAGATAATCGCACTAAATTTCATGCGGGGCCTCTCAAAAGCGAGGGTTGCCAAGTGGTGGGAAGGATTCCTAGCATGTTGCCTGAGGTACGGACGCATCGTTTCAATGGTTATGTGCGTCATGATCGAGTAGTCCTGTGCAATGGCGATTGTTTCAGCTGTCGATGCGCAGTGGGGTAAACAAAGGCATATCCTAAGCGCCTGGGCTTGAATATTTTGGATTGTGCACAGGTTCGTTTTGCACATGTTAGATATAACAGGTAGGCTATACCACAGGAATCCAATAGATAATACCTTGCAACATAGACTAGACCGACAATCCCCAACTTTTCCCGGCAAGAAACTTGAATAAGTGACAAATGGTGGTCAGCCGCTTTTTCACGTAGTTTACGTGGGGTGTCCAAAACAGGTTTCGGGCGATTACGACTCCCAAGAACCTGTGACTCCGGCTGCATGACACCAACTGCTCGTTAATTGATATGCCATAGGCGGACATAGATTTTCTGGTGAAAGCCACGACTGCACACTTTCCACTTGCGATTTCGAGCCCTTGTTTGCGTAGGTGGTGCGATGTCACTGATGCTGCCTTTTGAAGTGGAGCGCGAAGTTGAAGTCGAGTCACACCTGATGTCCACACACAGATGTCATCAGCATAAATAGAAAGTCGTACACTGCTTGGTTGCTTGGCAACTAGTCCAATGAGTGTTAGGTTGAACAGCGTTGGGCTTAGCACTGCGCCTTGCGGGACTTCTCGGCTGCAGTAATACTCGAGTGTCGGGCCATTCTCTGATTGCACGTGAAATGATCAATTCTGTAGGTGACTTTGAACCCATGCATATATCCTGCCACCGAGTCCCACTCCTTCTAGTGCGCTGAGAATGACTTCGTGGCTGACATTGTCGTATGCCCCTTTAACGTCAAGAAACAGAGCAGCAGATAACCGTTTGCAGGCCTTCTGGTGTTCTACATATGTCACCAAGTCAACTACATTGTCAGTTGATGAGCGGCTTCATCTGAACCCGGACATAGCATCTGGATATATTTCGTAAAACTCTAAGTATCATTCTAGACGCGTTAAAATCATCCTTTCCATAACTTTTCCCACACAGCTGGCAAGGGCAATCGGGCGGTAAGAGGCAATGCCCAAAGGTGACTTGCCGGCTATGAGAAGTGGAATCAGGCGACTTGACTTCCATTCCTGTGGAACCATGCCAGTTTGCCAGGAGTCATTGTACAACAGCAAGAGTGCCTTCTGGGCTTGATCTCCTAGGTGACACAGAGCACGGTAAGTGATGCCGTCAGGTCCTGGCGCTGAAGAACGTTTACGCAAAGCAAGCGCAGCCTTTAGTTCGTCATTTGAAAACGAAATCTCCATTCGGGGATCACGTGAGGATACAGAAAAGTTGGGCGTCTTCGTCCTAGTTGAACTTTCCCCGCAGACGATCCTTCTACAGAAAGATTCTGCGACGTCAATCTCTTCGTAGCGTAAGTGAAGTGCCAGAGATTTTAATGGGTAGGGCTGAGTAATGCTTGTACGAACATCCCAGACAGTTCTCCAGATTAGTGACAGAGGCTTTCTGGGATCCAAATACTCGCAAAAAAGATACCCATCGTGGCTTGTCCAACTTGTCCATGTGACGCTGTATTTTCTTTTGTGTGCGTCTGGCCACTCTCAGATCATCAAGTGACTTCGTGCGTCTATAACGTCGTTCTGCACGACGACAAATCGCTCGGAGTTTCTCGAGATCAATGTCCATATCAGTGCGAGATGAGCTCACCAGAAGCGAACGCGTGGTTGACTGTAGGGCACTCTTTATTGTGTCCTCTAGGTTGAAGGGTGAGGCACCAACATAGTCCTCCATGGGTAACTTGTATTTTTGCCAATCGGTGCACTGGACGGCTCTGGAGGACTTGAGACTTGGAAAGCCGTCAATCCTCAGGTATGTTGGGGTGTGGTCACTACCCTTGTTTCCAAGTCCGAAAACCAGTGCACTCTGCTGGTGAACGAGCGTGAGACGAAAGTGAGGTCCAGGCAACTGCTATAGGCCGATCCGTGCAGATAAGTAGGGCTGCCGTCATTCACGAGGATAAGTTCACATTCAGAAGCGAAAGACACTGTCTACCTCTACTGTTGACCCAGGAGCTTCCCCATAAGTAGTGGTGGGCACTGAAATCGCCAGTTATCACCCATGGCTGGATAGTTGAATTCGAAATTCCGTGCAAGCGCTCATGGTCTAGGCGACTTGATGGAGGTAAGTAGGCTCCGATGATGGTGAATGTGGTCTTGTTTTTTACTGTTAGGCAAACGTACTGGTTTTCTTTGTCAGGGGGTACAGAGTGATGAACATACGTTAAGTCGCGCCGTATGAACAGAACGACCTTCCTGCGCTCTCCGTCGGTAGAAGACATAAGGCACTCATATCCATACAGTCTCATGTGAGCTGACAGGTTCGGTTCACAAATCACAGCCATGAAAAGTATAGTGTGTGACCAACGCTGCGCGGTAGCCTGCACGGTGGATAGACTCGCCGTCGGCGATGTTCGTAGCAGTCTTCCTTTTGCATTGCGGCTCATGATGACTGTGTAGTCATCATCCGATGACTCGAAGCCGTCGGAGTAGAGCTCCGTTGCCTTGCTGTCTGTGCCACTTGAGGGGGTCCCACGTTTCTTAGCCGCTGCCAGATGTAGCGGTTGTCCACCTCGAAAATCCTGAGAGTCTTCTTCATCCATTCTCGCAATGAGGGAGCGGTAGCTCCCAGAATTTGATGATGATGATGATAATGATGATGATGATGATGATGATGATGATGATCCTTGATACTCTGGCGCACACCCACAAAGGGGGATCAGCCAAGAACTGGGTGGCAGGATCTTAAGTAAAAGGCTTATGGTTTTTCAAACACAACGTAATGTTGGGCTGAAGTTTGCCGTAAAACAAATAGAAAATTTGAGACAGGGGTACAAGCGTTCTATGAAATAGACACTTCGTCGTCGTCCCCCACCAAGTACAAACAATCCTAAAGAAGCTAGAAGGTAACATTGAATCCTATGCGACTGGAAGTACATTTCAAAATAATGCGAAGGAATTGTTGTTAACGCGGGGTTTGATGAAGGGATTGTCAAAACATGTATACTCGTATATTTATCTATGTATATCAACTGCTTTTTCTTGTGCATTTTTTCTTTGTGGTTTGTTTGCTAACTTGAGTACGTACATGCTCGCGTTTGTATTTTCCTCATGGACTGTGTAATGTTGTAATTTTTATATACAGCATTGCACCCAACTGTTTGTCGAAGTAATTTGCACTTTCTTTTGTTGTTATTTTTTACATGTTCTGCTTATTCGTTTTTTTGATCTTACGTCACTCCCTGTATTTTTTTCAAAAAAAAATGCTAGCTCAAGAACTATGCTAAAGTTATGGTGTGTAATGTTCAGTGTTCTTAATTCATTGGATAGCGAACGCACAACGAATTTGTATTTTCCATTGCATGCTGTTATCTCAGATGCTATGGTATAATCATGTTCGTTACGGATCAAAAAGCAGTCATCTACAAAAGGAAACAAGTCACCGAGCTTATCGAGGGACACCCTTGTAATTCATAAAAGTTTATTTAAACTTGTGTGTATAATGTATATATAGTCCATCAAAATGTAAAATATTAACATTGCGCGTGATCTATTTATTTAACAACGTGGTTACATCTTTATATTACAGTAGAAAAATTTGTGCGGAGCATTCACGGGTTACTTGATCCTCTCAAAGCACGCTCTTATAACATCCTTCACTTCATGAATATGGTTCGGCTTTTTTTATTGTATTATTGCACTCCTTTGAAGCATAAATACTAGCAATGTGACCAAAATTTCACTTCTTATAAAACAAAAATGAAATAACCTTATTGGCAAGTAATTAAATATTCTTTATTGGTAACATGGACTTTTGTTGCTTGTGCATACTTTTGAATGGAGACGTAATGGGCGGGAAACTTTACGGAAATGAAGTGGTTTCCCTATAACAGGCTCTTCGTATGACTTCGCGATACATTTTCGTTATTTGTACGAATCTCGATATGTTCCTTGATCACCCGAGAAGAAAAAAAACCTCTTATCAAGAACACAGAGCTAATTATCATAGTCTGTGTGCCTATTTAATTTGATCCCACACGACCGAAAAAGAATAAGAGAGCATCCTCCTAATCCATCTATGGCCGTGTGTCAACCAACTGGGGGACTACAATTTTTCGTATTTCGCAATTCTCTTACAATAGAGGGGTGATAGAGAAATTACACTTCCCAATACGGAAAGCGTGAAGCTGCGAGTGCATGTTACCGAGATTTAACGGTATGTAAGGCGCCAACAGGAAACAGGAGGGAAAGGAAAGGCAGTCATGTTAACCAGTCTAGAGCGACTGGTATGCTACCCTACACTGGGGAACCAAACGCATTCTATGTGAACAATGACGTCCCTGGGAAGAGTTATATAATTTGAAAGTGCAGCAAAACCTTAACTCTATTGAGAATGTTCTGATAGCATTGCACTTAGGAAATGGCATACTGAAAACTTTTGGTCTGCAAGAGCTTGAAATGAAGGGAAATGAAACAAAAAGTGAGGAATCTGGAGGCAGTTTATTCACTAAATAAATGAATGAGCTTTTTTCAATACAACGTCATAAACGCCAAAAACCACGAGCTTGGCTTGTAATTTCGAGCCTAAATAAAGAGCAATTTTTGTCACGCAAACTTAATTGAAGAAGTTTAAGCCGCCTTTAGGAATTTTTTGGACTCAAAAGATATGTCTATTACGGAGAAAAGAAAACAGGAAGATGGCAGCATTATAATTTGTGCATTATTCAGGAATTTACTTGAAGGAAGAGCTCTTGAATTCACTGTTGTCACAGAACGAGCGCTCAAAAAGGGCGCGCCGCCAAATTCTCACGACGAAACGCCGTAGTGACGCCGCGAGGTCAAAAGAAAAAGAAAAAAAGAAAACAAGCTCCCCAGGGCACGCTCCCTCTCCCCTCGGAAGTGTAGGTTCACCGACGAACCTCCTCACCCCACATCGGCGGCCGAGCAAGCACTCGAAATTTCTAGATGTAAAGGGGCGTGGTGATGCCGGGTTGAGTCATCCGTCGCGGACGGCCCTCGTATCGTCTCGACCTTTCCCCCAGCCTTCGCTGCGCATCGCGTCAACGAAATGATGAGAACTTTCTGGAATCTCGCGCGGAAGGTATTTAATCGAGCAGCTGAGACGAAAGATCAGGAGAAGACGGAAGTTAGTGCCAAAGCGCGTAGGGATTCCGCCGTGTAGTCGCCGAAGGTTTTGTCCGTGGAGACAAAGCAGGAGAAGGAGATGATTTACACCTGAGGGGTGATGACTCGAGCTACAGGCAAGAGTGTGTGTTTACCGCTATCGAGCGAAGACGTGTGGCAACAGCTGCGTGTGTGAAGCCGACGTGTTTCCGGCGAAGAAGTTTGAAGCTTGGAGAGTGGCCTATTGAAGACGTGAGGTTTCCTGGAAGAGAAACTTCGGGGGCAGTGGAACGACAACAACGCTGGACTTTGAGTGAGTGATTCTCGGAAGAGTATCATCTAGACTTTTGTTCCAAGAACTTTGGACTGAATAGGTTTTCTATCTCTTTAGTCTTTAAGTGTCTTGGTTGTTCAATGCATGCGACTGCATTGTAGTGCGTATTGTTGTCTGTGTCCGTTGTTTCGAGTGTGGCTGATTGTACTGTGTAGTACGTTGTTTGGTGGGTGACATATTGTATTCAACTATTGTGGAGGGTGCATACTTGTGTATTGTTTTTGATCTGCCATTATTGAGAATATAATTCTGTTTTGTTTACCAACTCTCGGCTCTGACTTTTTCTTTGGGCCACAGCCGGCGTCCGCTGGCGCGCCAAAAAGGACCACTTCTAAATTGTCCACGCTTTCGTGGTGCGGTTCGGGGGGCTGATACTTCGGCCCTTGGAATTAGGCCGGCGATCGCCTCCCTAATTAACGGGACCCGAGACAATTAATCTGGCGTCCGCGACAGGACCTTTTGGCACACAGTGTGTCCAAAGTAGTGAGAAAGAGCCTCGAGTTGTTTATAGTGCTATCGGAACGATTTTGTGTGTTGTTCAGTGTTCTCGTTAACGAGGGCAGTGGAGTGTTCCGATAGACTGATTTAGGCAGATACTTTTTTGCACGTGGCAAGACTTCATTTGCGAGACACAATGGATCTCGAATAGTTAGTAGCTCTTGGTGAGAAGATGGGTCTTTCTGGCACCGAACTACGGAAGTTGGTCCCCCAGAAGGAAAAAGAAGAAAAAGAGAGGGCCAAAGAAGAAAAGGCAGCTGAGCTTGAAAAAGAAAGGTTGGCGGTCGAAAGAGCCAAAGCGGAAAAAGAAGCTGAGTTGGAACGAGAGAGGTTGGCAGCTGAAAGGGCCAAGGAAGAAAAAGCAGCTGAGTTGGAACGAGAGAAGTTGGCGGCTGAAAGGGCCAAGGAAGAGAAAGCAGATGAGTTGGAACGAGAGAGGTTGGCAGCTGAGAGAGACAAAGAAGAAAGAGAGGCAAAGGAGCGACAGCTGAAAGAAGAAAGAGAGCAGCAATTGAAGTTCGAGCTGGAGAGAGAGAAGTTGGCAGCCGAAAAGGCGAGAGAAGAAAAAGAAGCGAGGGAGCGACAGCTGAAAGGAGAAAGAGAAGCGGAGATGGCTGAAAGGGAACGGCAGCGGCAGCACGAGATGGAACTCGAGCGGCTCCGTTTGCAACAGCGAAGTGAAACTCCCGTCCAAGCTAGAGTTGAAAGTAGCGAACGAGAAGATCATGGCTTCCGCTTGAACCCAAGCAAGCTGCTCGTAGCGTTTGATGAAAGGAAGGACGACCTTGACGCGTACCTTCGCAGATTTGAGACGATTGCGAGGAGCCAGAATTGGCCGGAACATCAATGGGCAACTGCTTTGAGTACTTGCTTAAGTGGTGAAGCGCTCAGTGTGTACGGTAGGCTGACGCCGACCGATGCAGCCAACTATGCAAAGGTGAAAGCTGCTTTGCTGAAGCGATTTAGATTTACTGTGGAAGGATTCCGGGACAGATTTCGGACAGCAAAGCCAGCTGATGGGGAGACGGCTACGCAGTATGCCGCCCGACTTTGCCATTATTTCGACAGATGGATTGAACTTTCAGGGACAGCGCAGGAGTACGATGAACTTAGAGAGCTCCTAATTAGAGAACAATTTCTTACTAGTTGCCACCCAAGCCTGTCGCTGTACTTGAAAGAGAGGAAGGCTGAGTCACTTGAAGGCATGCTCGAATTGGCTGATCAATTCTTGGAAGCGCAAGGTGGAACTAATTTGGCCATGGTCAAGAAGGAGTGTCCTGAAGATTCGAAGAAATCGGCTCCCGAAGAAAAGAAGCGTGCACAGGAGAGCATTCCGCGATGTTTTCTGTGTAACCGAGTGGGTCACCGTGCTAAAAACTGCCGAACCAACTTCACGAGCCCTACGGTTGTAAAATGTTTCAAGTGTGGTCAGACTGGGCACAAAGCAGACGCATGTCGAAACGGAGTGCGTCAAACTCACGAGGTGTCCTGCGTGCTAACAGCACCGAAATCCGATGATAATGCCGTCACCGACGGATTCGTAGAGTTGAAAAATGGGGAGAAAATTCCTATTGTGGGTGCTGTAATTGCAAAACAGCCAACCGGTGTTACGAAGGGAATTCCAACGCTGCCTGGAAAAGTTGCGGGCAAAAAGGTTACGGTGTTAAGAGATACCGGTAGCTCCACGGATATCGTGCCGAGAAATTTGGTACGGGAAAGTGAGTTAACCGGCAAAACGAAACCGGTTTGCCTAATTGACCGTATGGTTCGGATGCTTCCCGAAGCAGAAATTGAGGTTGAAACCCCGTACTTCAGCGGGAAGGTTGCTGCTTTATGCATGACGACCCCCTGTACGACCTTGTCATCGGAGACATCGACCCAGCGCGTGGACCGAATGATCCGGAATGTTTGGGAGAAGACCCTAAGATAGAGCCTTTGCCAAACCAGCGACCGCGAAATACAGTAGAGGAGCAGCCCGTGACGGATCTCACTAGAGCCCAAGGTGATGCCGCGGTGCAAGAGACAGTGAATGAGAAGATGGTCGTGTTGAATGAGTTCACATACTGGGCAGCTGGACTTACGTCGGCACGACCTCAACCGAGCGACAGTGTAAATGTGATGGAGTCGGCCAGCCAGGCCAAATGTCGGAACGTGAACAAGCGGGTGAATAACCGGGCAGGATCGGTTGAGTATCATGACCCGTTAGCAGTGTCGGAAGTGACAACGATGGCTGAGACGCTGCCTCAGATACCGTCGTTGGAAGGGGCTCGCCGGAACAAAACGAGCAAAAACAATAAGAAGAGATCGAGAGAGCACCGCAAAAAAGGGCGCAAGCGCCGCTAGAAATGCACAGGATAGGTGCTGAGGTCAAATCGGAATGTGTTTGGCAGGGCTGAGTGCCATATGTTGTGTTAATGTTCTTGTTATTCTGTGTCACAACTGTATGTCGAGCGAATCAAAATGTTTGTTGCGGTGATGTGATGTATAGTATTGTGCAATTGTGGTAATGAGAGCTTTGTATATTTGTATTGTTTGTAATATGTGATGGAGTATTGTATTCATGTACCGGTGGCTATATTCTATGTGTTGTGAGATTGAATTGGAATGTACAGTTGTATTGAGTGATCTATTGTGAATGTGAAGTGTCATGAGCGACGGTTTGTGTTACAGTATTTCAGAGTGTGTGGTGACTGTTCGCGCTCGTTTGTGTGGTTTTGAATATTATGAGATAATATTCTTAAAGTGGGGGGCAGTGTCACAGAACGAGTGCTCAAAAAGGGCGCGGCGCCAAATTCTCGCGACGAAACGCCGGAGTGACGCCGCGAGGTCAAAAGAAAAAGAAAAAAAGAAAACAAGCTCCCCGGGGCACGCTCCTTCTCCCCTCGGAAGTGTAGGTTCACCGACGAACCTCCTCACCCCACATCGGCGGCCGAGCAAGCACTCGAAATTTCTAGATGGAAAGAGGCGTGGTGATGCCGGGTGTAGTCATCCGTCGCGGACGGCCCTCGTATCGTCTCGACCTTTCCCCCAGCCTTCGCTGCGCATCGCGCCAACGAAAAGATGAGAACTTTCTGGAATCTCGCGCGGAAGGTATTTAATCGAGCAGCCGAGACGAAAGATCAGGAGAAGACAGAAGTTAGTGCCAGAGCACGTAGGGATTCCGCCGTATAGTCGGCGAAGGTTTTGTCCGTGGAGACAAAGCAGGAGAAGAAGATGATTTCCACCTGAGGGGTGACGACTCGAGCTACAGGCAAGAGTGTGTGTTTACCGCTATCGAGCGAAGACGCATGGCAACAGCTGCGTGTGTGAAGCCGACGTGTTTCCGGCGAAGAAGTTTGAAGCTTGGAGAGTGGCCTATTGAAGACGTGAGGTTTCCTGGAAGAGAAACTTCGGGGGCAGCGGAACGACAACAACGCTGGACTTTAAGTGAGTGATTCTCGGAGGAGTATCATCTAGACTTTTGTTCCAAGAACTTTGGACTGAATAGGTTTTCTATCTCTTTAGTCTTTAAGTGTTTTGGTTGTTCAATGCATGTGCCTGCATTGTAGTGCGTATTGTTGTCTGTGTCCGTTGTTTCGAGTGTGGCTGATTGTACTGTGTAGTACGTTGTTTGGTGGGTGACATATTGTATTCAACTATTGTGGAGTGTGCATACTTGTGTATTGTTTTTGATCTGCCATTATTGAGAATATAATTCTGTTTTGTTTACTAACTCTCGGCTCTGACTTGTTCTTTGGGCCACAGCCGGCGTCCGCTGGCGCTCCAAAAAGGACCACTTCTAAATTGTCCACGCTTTCGTGGTGCGGTTCGGGGGGCCGATACTTCGGCCCTTGGAATTAGCCCGGCGATCGCCTCCCTAATTAACGGGACCCGTGACAACTGTGAGAGACTGTACTTTGCCGCAGTCGCATGCATTTGCAATAGGAACGTGGATGCATACAATGAGTTGCTGGACAGGCTAATTTGGCGTTTCCGCTTACAGTGCATATCAGCATGGTACGAATCACGATGAACTTCAGGATGAGTGTCTTCACGCAGCGTACAGTCAATCGCTTCTGCGATAGCATGCCGTACTCTCTCAAGCGGTTTCCGGTACGTGGCTTGCATGGTGTAAACATCAATGGCGAATGGGCGAGAGCAAGTCTGCCCCGAATGAAAGGTGCTATCACACGTCACGCACAGCTGACAGATCGGTGTTCGTTGCGAAACATGCGTGTTTCGGCTCTGGCAAGCCGAATTTCGTTTTTCTTTAGTTGTGTCGCGCTTTTGTTTGCTTCAGAGTTCATTGCAGAGCATTTTGGTTCGCGCATTTAAACGATGCCAGACTCCGGCTCAAGCCACAATCGCACCCAGAGGCTTCGTACCCGTTCAGGCGGCCGAGCTTATAAACAGACTTCTGATTATTCTTGGCGAACATGTTGTGCATCTACGCGTGAGCAGCCCATCACTTCAAATGTGTTCGGTAGAAGTATTAGGACTATTTAGGCTAGGTGGACCACGATAACTTTGAATTCAAAGGACGTGGTTAAGCTTATACTTCACCATGTCTATTACATCTCTCAGGAGAGGGTCACAAGCATCTCAGGAGGGGAAACCCTCTGCAGCGGACGTAACTCGGTCCATGGAGTTCGAGAGAGTTCTTGATGAAGTGGGTGGCTTCGGCCTTATCAACAAAACCCTCAAGGTGTTGGCTCTGGTACTAGCCACAGGAAACACAGCGCTGTCTTACGTCTTCCACACCTTCTTATACACTTTTCTATAGGAAGGAAAAAAAAACACCGCCATGATGGGCTGTGCGCGGGAATACAAAGGCTAAGGACGCAGCGCTGTCAGTGCATTTTCGAGGGGACGCGCCAATTAGCACAGCCCTAGGAGGGCTATGGCGGCTCCTAGGAAGGCGTTTATGAAAAGGTGTATAGCATCTTCGAGAATTGTGCCCCGGAGGAGTCGCGGCACGCAACGAATGCTTGGATTGCACAGCGTTGCTTCACCGATTTTTTTCAGAGCACCTCGGAGCAAAAAAAAAAAAAGCGACCCAACAGGGTGCGCTTTGGTTATCGAAGATGGTTGGTAGGCACCGGTGCGCTTTTCCGAAGATGCCATTACTCATATCTAGGTTCATATTCAGCGTCTGCTACAACGGGACCACCCTGGAGCTTGGTACCCTTAACCTAGATGTGTACACCACCTACTTGTTTTCCCTGGCGTTCAAGCTTCCTATGAAAATTTCCTGCATTTTCGTTAGACGCACTTGGGCGACGCTGGCCCAATAGCTCGTCTATGCTGGCTGGTGGAATCACCTGCCTCCTAATGTGGATGATCAGACAACGTAAGTGAAGCCACTAGATGGCAGCACTCTTTTCTTTACATTCTTGATCCTAAAGCAAGGGAGCTGGTCGCAAAAAGTTTTTTTTCGTTACCCTGGCAACTCCTTTTTTGCAAGTTCAAATACTTTGACGCTCATCATGGGGGCCTTACTGACAATGTTGTTCTCCCGTGCCTACAATATCCCGCACCAAGTGGCATCCGAGGTGTTCCCCACTGTGATTCGGGGTCGAAACGTGCTGCTCCAGAGAGTATTGGGGCATGTAGGCGGCCAGCTTGAATCTCAGGCCGCCTCATCGGTATGTACCGCCAGAACGTCCATTGTATTTTACCATTATATACACTGAGTGCATTTTTAAATAAGCATACCTGTACGACAGGTTTATGGTTGCTTAACATACGATTGCGTTACGTAGACAAGGACCACTAAACACTGACAAGCGCTTAAGCAACTTAGTTGTACTTGTCCATGTAACGCGCTCATATTTCAAGCAATTATGAATCACGAAACTCGCTCAATCAGCCATTTTGGCAACAGGTTTAGTTGCTAACAGCGATGACTGTTGAGCCTAATGACTGTCGAGCTTCGCCATTCTTCGAACTTCTTCAAGTGCTTTCGAATATGGGCTGCCCAACTTCCTAACGTTGATTGATAAGCTCGCATTTCGGTATTGCTGCATGCCAATGAAAGTAGGTAGGTGGGCTCGGGTCGGTTGGTCAGTTTGTTGCTCGATTAGGTTTGTCCCAAGGTTACTCGAGTTACGAGAGACGGTGCATTGGAGGGCTGCGAATGACTTAGACCATCTGGGGTTCTTTAACGGGCACCAAAGTCGCACAATACGCAGGCCTCTAGCATTTTCCCTCCATCAAAGTGCCCCCACCAAAGTGTTTCACCTTAGTCTCTATCGAACCCTCGTCTTTCGGATCAGCAGCTGAGCACCGTCACCGCTATTGGCCATCTTACTAACCCAGATTGTCGTTATTATACATAAACACTGTCGTTGGGAGAAATTGCATGGTATAAATTTGATAGTACCTACAAGTTGCGTGGAATTTGTTCAAATACTCGTATTATTCAAAGTCACATATAGTTTAAGAAGTCCAGAGAGGCCACGCACAGATGACCTTAGCGTGCCAGTCGGTCGCCTCCGCGACTAAAATATAGTCCCGCGCCGTGCACTCGGCAATGTTCTCCGAAGGCGGAGTCCCCGGCCGTCCAACATATGACGGCAATCTTGAGTACGTGCCCATAGGTCCAGGCTTGTGTGAGTGCGCCTTTGAGGAGAAAATGCCGTCGAATTCTGTTGTATTCGACTATATTATAGCATGGGTTCGGTGGTGTCAAGCGTCGTATATGCTGGTCCTTCGTAGTTTACCCGATGTGCATATTTGAGGACTGTGACATTCGAGTTAGGTGAGAATGCTATTTTTCAGGCCGTGCTGGACGAGTAAGTTCCTTTCCTGGAGACAGGAAGTTTGGCCATGGTGTCCGGCGTGCTTTTTTCTTGCTGCCGGAGTCGGCTGGAACAACTCTTCCGCAGACCATCGAAGATGGTGAGAACTTCGGCAAAGAACAGGGTATTTGCTTCTGCCCGCTCTTTGTTGCCGAATCACCACAACTCGAAAAGGAGAAACCATCTTTGAATGAATTCTGAGTGCATGAATTCTAAGAAAATCAGCGCTGCTGTTCGGTGTTTTGAAGGGGACGATAGATGCGAGTGGTTTAAACAAGTAGTTGCTTTTTACAAAGTGGCAGTGCTCAAAGAACAGGTTCCGTTTTATCATGCGTTAAAGCAGTTGGAAGTCCGTGGCTAGTTACGAAACGCAATGTAGGCTTTGAGCAATTTGTTCAATGTTTATTACTTTAAATCAAGAAGTTTCGACTCATTGAAGTGCATAGCACATACGTTGTACATCATAACGCTGTTAAGAATACAGCGTTTGCGAAAATACCGCCTACTTCTACGTGCGACATGTGGCTTGCGGGGGCCTGCGGTGGCTTGCGGCTTGGTGTACGTGGTAGACAAAGCTTGGTCTACGTGGTAGACGAAGCTTCGGTCTACGTCGGTCTAGACGGTCTACGTGGTAGACGAAGCTTAGACGTGGTTGTGGCTTGGTCTACGTAGTAGACGAAGCCGCAAACCACCGCAAGCCACGTAGACCAAGCCGCAATAAATACCAATCTATTTTCGCGCGTTTCCATTGGTGTTCTCCTGTTCTGTTGGTTATCATAGGTACGTAATTGGCCAAATCTTCAAAGAAGTTTTATTTCAGAAGTTTCAGACTAAACACACGCTTTACGCCTAAGGTGTCCCAATTTCCACAAGTTTACCTGGAAAACGCATAAACAACGTTTAAATTTATGTACTGGGAACATTATATCAAGGACTGTGCTGTGAAGGCCGCCAAACTAAACGTTGGTGACAGCCTGTTCCTCGGATATTTACTTAGTTTTCTTTTTATTATTTTTTGCTTGCAGGACTAGTATCCTTTAACTCCACAAGAAGAGTATGCCGGTGTCCCAGAAGCCTGCACTCAACAAAGCCTTTGAACACGACTTGGTGATACGAAGAATATACAATTCAAATAAGGGAAAGTTGAAACCACTATAGACTTTGCGAATGATGAACGTAGTGACGCGGGGCCAGCGTTGTAATCAGAGATTTGCCACGGTGAGCTGATGGCATCACAATGTTATAGTTATCTATAATCACTATCAAAGCGGCCCTTGCAGAAAATATGCAGAGATAATGATGAGAATAGAGGCATCACACTGGCCGTCTTTTTCTTACGACGTGTACGTGTTGTGAATGTTGAAGAGAGGGTGGATCCAGGATACCTCTTTGAAACATTCACGAAAAAAAAAAAGAACATTCTATTCACAGAAATAAAGGTTCTACCGAAATTGTTTCGCAGGAGTACAAGGCAATCAATCACGAACTTGGAAAAGAATTGAATGTTAAAGAGATCAACTGTTTCCTTGACAAAAAAGCTCACCACGTTCCTAAATGCAACATAATTGTGTCCAATCTCCAGGTGAAACAAAACCATAGCGTAACTAAACGTACTTGCGTTGCTCCAAATAAGATGGCTTTACACTTGTTTTCTGTGCTATAACTACCAGAATCTGACATCTCCACAAGCTCTTGAGCAGCCAGGAGAACATCATCATCACCATCACCATCACCATCACCATCATCATCATCATCATCATCATCATCATCAAGTGACATCGTAGTAATCATGACCATCAAGAATACAAACACCCACGACACCCGCGATAAAGACGACAAAACTTTCGGTGTCTTACACCTCTTTTATGCGCCATGATGTTCAGAGCATTCATTCCACGCCGACCATATTTTAGCAACCGATAAAAGGCCATCATGGGCTGCTTTGCCTGAGCACTTCGTTGCAGCAAGCTATATGCAGGAATTCACGCGTGTGCATCATATCTGTACACCTTTTCACAGGAACACTCTCGAACCCCTGAGCTGCAGGGGTCGAAGGTATGTTCTCAGTGTTGCCATCGTACCTTGAGCTGCGCAAGTCATAGCTGCACACGCAGTACGCTTGGACGTAGTATGTGTAATAAGATCCTCCGTTCAATAAAAAAGGGAGTGCCGTAGCAGAAAATAGTGTGTATTCGAAGAACGGACTATCTGGTCATCACTGCGTTGTGTACGGGTGCACGTACAATCAGCGCAAGAGGAACAATTTGAGTGAATTCGTGTCTGCAGCACAGCACGCCGCGCGATGAGTGTAGATGTGGGATACGTTCACGCTGCATCGCTTTTTCTCGTCGCCTGAAATGAAGAAGCAGTAGGTGTCGTTAATAAATCAAAAGAACCTCCACGTGTTGCCACCATCATGCCTCTGTTCATGGAACTTCATCTTATAGCCGCAAGAAAACCGACGAGAACTACGTTCCTGTGCAGCATCTTGAATGCCGAAAAAAAAAAGGTACAGATGGAGGCAGACGTGTCTAGAGTGCCCAGCTAGTCGCTTTTATTGCCATTTTCTGCCAAATATGTGCAAATACCTATGCTGCATTAATACGTAACGTAATTACATCGCTTGCGCTATTTTGCTATAATTCAAGCATGATCAGATGCTTGTAGCTAATGTGAAGTATCCGCTGCAGACAACAGCGTCTCCAACCATGTACACCGATGCTCTATAGAGAAATGTGAATACGTCTATACGCAAATCGCTGGACGACGAAGCACGATCGTTCACCGACACGGAGCACATTCTTGCGTCGCTATAGCGCGGAAAAGTGCCGCTGAACTGCTCAGACACCGACAGACCGGTCGGTGGCAGCGACGATATCACACAAAACAGTCTCAGCAAACGAAAAAGTGGCGAACACAGACTGTAGCAGGGATCTCACACCAACGTATATCTCGCCGGTTTCAAACGTGCCAAACGTGCACATCAGACGGCGCGCATTTCAAGCATTTGACATATGGCAAGCATACGGCGTGCATTTCAAGCATTTGTGGGCATGCGGGTCTTTCGGGGGCAGGATAGCTAGTAACGATGAAAACAATCAGGGGGAATCTTTGACAGGTGGTATAGACAGATACGATTCCAAAGTGGCACCAATATCGAAGACACGTAGAGTCCGGGGCAGAAATCGACGTAGCCCCGAGGGCCGAGCCAATTCAGACGTAGGGTATATTAACATGCAGGGTGGCAGGAATAGGCTAAAGTGGGAAGAGATAGAAGAGCAACTAAGAGAAGAGAGGCTGATGGTGTATAGTTTTGTAGAAACACATCTTAGGGACATGGAACAACCTCCCTAACAATCCGGACTACGCGTGGGAATATTGTAATAGAACAGAAGGCAGCAGAAAGGGGGTTGGTATTGGGGCATTCATTCTTATAAGTACAGACTCACAAAGGGTGAAGCAGGAGTGCAAGGAACACTTATGGCTAAAAGGGAAAGTGGCAGGGCAAATGACGGTCCTGCAGGTTTTGTATACTTGTAGACAGGGGCAAAAGCCAGAGAGGAAAATCAACAAATGGTGCAGTGCATAGGAAAGGACATTGACGAACTAGGAGAAGAGTGCGAGGTAATTATATTAGGAGATATGAATGCGAACATAGAAGATATGGATTGATATACTGACCCAACAGGCAGAATGCTAATGAATATGTGTGAAAGACATGATTTAATCATTTGCAACTGCGCCGAGAAATGCGAAGGGCAGATAACATGGGAGGTGGGAAGGCTACAGTCGACGATAGATTACGCAATAATGTCATAGGATGTATGATCGGCTAAGGGTGATGAACATAGATGAATATGGGTCCAGAAGCTTAAATAGTAATCACAAGCGTATCAAGCTGAGTTTTGGAAGAGAAATAAAATAGGAAAGACGGCATTACGAGCAGCAACATGGTAATATTTATTCAGAAAAGCAAATGAAAATAGCAACTAAACAGATTGAGAAAACATACATCGAAGATACTAAAACAGAGTGGACGTACACAAATCTAGCTCGATTGTTTGAGTTAGCGCTTGCTAAGGTACGAGTCAAATCAACCGAGAAAAGCAGACACGAACCCAAATGCTGGTGAGATGAGGAAGTTAAGGGAGCCACAGGTATGCTAAGTAGAGGGGTGAACCGGAAGATGATGTCAAAAGAAAATGAGATAACATTTTGAGCTGTAGAGGGAAGCGTCCGATTTGATCAGTGAAAAGATTAGAAGAAGGGGGGCCCAACGGATGGCGGAAGTATAGCAAAAAAGATAGAAAGGCAGCTGCAAAGTTTTGCAACCATCTCAATTCTCGGAGTAATAAGACAAGCATGAAACAGAGGTTTATTACTACAGTTCAAGGGGTCAGACTAGAAGGCGATGAGGCAATTAAATATATATAAACAATGATGACAGAAAAATTTAAACACAAAGAAAACACTACATGCCCCATACCAGATGAGAATGGACCAATTAGCTCAGTGGCTCCACTGGAGCAACGAGAGTGGGAAAGGGCAGAGAAAAGAGTTCTTAATAGCACATCAACAGGCCCTGACGGCATCCCAATCATTCTAATAAAGACACTAGGACCAAACTCTAAGCAAACATTACGAGAGGCAGCGAGCAAGACAATAATGAATGATGAAGCTCCCAATGGGTGGAAAATAAGCAGGATGACTGATCTACAAAGGAAAAGGGGACAAAGCCTACATAAACAACTACCGTCCTATAACAGTGGCACCGGTAGTTCACAGGCTGGTGATGCAGATAGTAAAAGAAAGACTACAGACAAGGGTGAAGAATGAGGGGCTGCTCGGAGAACTACAAAATGGGTTCCGTAAACTAAGGAGGTTGGAGGACAATCTGTTTTCATTGATGCAGTGAATTGAAATAGAGGAAAAAAGAACACAGGCCCCTGTGGCTGGCACTTCTAGATATCAAGGGAGCTTACGATAGTGTGATTCAGGAATACTTGTGGGGAATACTGGACACACTAGATCTGGAAGATGGAATAACTAGTCTTCTAAATGATATCTATAAAAGTAACAAGGTAGTTATCAAATGGGAAGAACAGGCATCTGAACCTATAGAGACACAACGCGGGCTTCGACAGGAATGCCCCTTGTCACCTTTGTTACTTATGCTGTATCTCCAGGGACTAGAAGCCAATTTAGAGGGGAGTCGACTCGGATTCAGTCTCTCTTTTGCCAAGCAAGGAAAACACATTGAACAGTCATTACCAGCATTGATCTATGCAGGCGACATAGCATTAATAGCCGACAACAAGGAAAATCTGCGGGTATTGATAGACAACTGTGGTAATGAGAGAGATAGGTTAAATTTGAAGTTCAGCAGGGAAAAATTGGCAATCATGATTTTTAATGATAACAAAGGCAGTGAACATAAGATACAGGAAGTCACGCTAGAAATAGTGGAGAAATACAAATACTTAGGCGTACGAATAAATATCGTGGCTGCGTATCTAAGGGAGCACGAAAGATACGTAATTACCAAGGGCACCAGGAATGCAACTGTAATGAAAAAATAGGACACTGTGGAACTACAATAGGTATGACGTTGTGGGACGGATTTGGAAAGGTGTCATGGTCCCAGATTTGATGTTCGGCAATGCGGTCTTGTGCATGAAATCAGAAGTTCAAGCAAGATTGGAAACTAAACAACGTGTCATAGGTAGACTTGCTTTGGGAGCACACGGGAATAGCCCAAATCAGGGGATACAGGGAAACATGGGATGGACATCGTTTGAGTGAAAAGAAGCTAACACCAAGATAAAATTTGAGGAGCGATTGAGAAAAATGGGAGAGGAGCGTTGGGCTAGGAAAGTTTTCAGTTACTTGTACATGAAGAATGTGGATACTAAATGGAGGAAACGAACTCGAAAATTGCCAAGCAAGTATTTAAACAACAGCAGAATACCAAGCCAAAAGGAAACATCTGTTAAAAAGAAGGTGAAGAAAACAGAGAGGGACATGTGGAAGATGGGAATGCTTACGAAATCATTCACTGGAGACCCACCGAGCTTGTAAGCAGGAAATTGCAAGGGAAAGACCTACGACGATTCTCGGGGTAGTTCTCTGCTCTTCGATGGTATAACGGGAGTATTGTGGATCAAGAAGGATCGAACAAAATACGAAGGCACAGACACGATATGTAGTGCTTGTGGAGAAGTGGAGGATATGACTAAAAATATTAGATTGTTTCTGTAAAGGACTCCATCCTATTGTCGAAGATAATGGGGCCGAATTTTTTGAAGCTTTGGGATTTAGGGACAGTGAAGGCGTAATAGACTTTAAACGGGTAGAAATAACCAGGAAGAAGCTAACTGATTGGTGGCTACAATCGAGGCGCGAGTGAAATTCAGTCCTTAAACACGCAGTGATAGTACTTAACTTTACGGCTAGGTGGCCTGAGCCACCGCCCGATCTAAAGGGCACAGCCGGATACATACATCCATCCAAACATGGCACATTTCCCCCTAACTTGAAAACTTGAAAACGTGTATAGCCGAATGTCAATCCTGTGCTTTTTTGTTTTTTTTCCTCCGTAAATTTGCGCGACACATTTTTAAAGGAAACTTATCACTCAATGAATAAATTATCCGTAACTTTACCAGTGAATTTGTCTGCTTAAGAAGATTTCTTTCCAAATTAGATTTTCTTTTTCGTTCTGTATTGCACAAACCTCTTCAACTACATATAAAAATAAATCAATGCTTGAAAAAAACAAAGACTGTTCTGCTTTTTTAACCAAACGAGAAACAGTCTGTTCATATTTACGGTAAACTGTGCATTCAAATATTGCTAGTAAAGGGAAGCGGAACTGAGTAAAATCGAAGGGCAAACATAAATTTCATAAGGAATAATACGAACCTTTTTTATGCAAGCATAGTAGATAGGAATAATATGAACATACCACGGATGTATTAACCCTCGTTAGCCCTAGCTTACGAAGTGAGTCAAACGTTTGTTTGACCCACTTCGCTCACAAGCAACCATGCGTGTTTTGTGCGAAATGAGGACAGAGTACTGCGCCACAGGTGCCGTAATACCCGATTGTAAAGGCAATGTATGCTGCGCAGTGGTGATGGTGCGCGGAGAACAGCTGCTGTGTGCATAGACGTTACCCTCTTTTTGTTTTTTTTTAGAAGTAGGAGTCATGCAACCTGCCATCTAAATCAACAATTTTATTTTAGCGTACGCAAGGCTATATGCCCGCAATAATTGGCACGCAGCGCATGCTATGTGTGAGGCTGCCTCCTATAGCATCAGCTCACCGTGCGCAGCGTCCGAAACGTGTACTGTTCACGAGCGTTAACAAGCTTGCCCTTGATTGTTTCTTTGCCTTGCTTTACGAAAGAACCAGCGCGACATGATTTGATAACATTAATGTGACATCGCGAACGTCACCATTAACGCTGCGGTGTTGTAATGCGGCGTTTTCAGGGACGTCAGTGGAAAACATTTAATAACTGAATAATTGATTTATTGATTGATATTTCGAGTTTAATGACCCAAAACCACCGTATGATTATGAGAAACACCATATAGTGGAGAGCTCCGGAAATTGCGACCACCTGGGCTTCTTTAACATGCACCTAAATATGAGCGCACGGGTCTAAAGAATTTTCGCATCCACCGAAATTGCAGCCGGAACAGCCGGGATTCGATCCCGCGACCTGCGGGTCAGCAGCTGAGCACCTTAGCCACTAGACCACCGTGGTTGTGCAGACGTATCAAGCATGTTGCAAACGTGCACTTCACGTCGTGTCGTATATGTTGTATTTTTCTTAAGACGACAACGATGGCACAGGGGGAAAAAAAAGAACCAGGATTCTTCCTAAGCACCGCTGTGAGCGTGGGCTTCATCGCAAAAGAAATTTCATTCCGGCAATGCAACCACGGTTGTTGAGTCCGTTTAGAAGCGACCGTTCGCATACAGGGCCTGGTTCAAGTCTTTGTTGGGATATGAGACACGGCCTTGCCCGTCAACGTATACTCTGTCGCAACCGCGCAGCGTTCGGCCGAGATGCCATTCGGCGCAGGGCTCAACGCAGTCCTTGCGAGCGTAAGAAAGGAGCTCGCCACGGGTGCGGCGCTCTGCGACAGCGCGGCTCATATCCGGGACATCGCGCGGCGGGATACCCGGACACGACGCTACATGAAAAAAACGCGAGACATCACATCGACCTGATCGACCAGGGTCTGTGTGAAAAAGACACAAGGTAAGCCCAGGTGCGCTGAGTCATCTTTTTTACGACGTAATTGTTTGAAAAAAAATTGGTGAGCTCAGTGTCACGTAGCTGCTCAGTATAGGTAATGACCAACACTGTAATAACAATATAATTGATGATGTGTTGCGTCCGCGATATGGCTATGAGAGACACCGCAGTGCAAGGCTCTGAAAATTTCGACCATCTGGCTCTTCAGTGTGCACATCAATCTAAAAACATAAGCTTTTAACAAGTTTGCCCTCATTGGAATACACCACCGTGGCTGACGTGCACAGACACCACAATGGAAGGCTACAGATTAGTCTATAAGTCACCTGAGATTGTCGAACAGTACATGTTTTTGAGGCACTCCGTCTCCGTCAGAATGTGATCTCCGGAGCGGGTAATTGAACTCGCGAGCCTTGGGTGGCAGCAGAAGTTAGTATCTGCCACACCAATGCAAAGGGCATAAATTTTAGAAATATTGAATAATTTGAAAAAGGAGGGCGATGCAGTGAGCAGCTCTCGTGAAGGGAAAGGCCCGTGTGCTCAGATTTGGGTGCACGTTAAAGAACCCCAGGTGGTCGAAATTTCCGGAGCCCTCCACTACGGCGTCTTTCATAATCATATGGTGGTTTTGGGACGTTAAACCACACATATCAATCAATAATGAAAGAAAGGGTCTCCTGTTGGAGAATATCAGACTGAGATTCCTGTAGCTGAGGGACAATTTAGATATTTAGACGTCATAATTCACCCATCATGTGTGTGTAGTGAAGTGAATGACGTGTCGACTGTTGTACACACACGAGCGAATACATCTTCATAAGGACCAGACGTGGACTCTGCTGTTTTGTGCTGGTAGGACCGAATATTAACGAGGGACATTATCAGAGACTTCATTCGTTCACTTTCGTACATTTCCTTATCGTTTGGTTGTGATATGTGCGTATAAGTGTGTCTTAGCATATCTGTGACCAAGTGTTCTATTTTTCGTGCACTGCTTTGTATGTTTTACATTAAGATACGTGTTCAAGTTTCACTGAAGGGCTAAGAAGTAGCCGGCGCCATACTTGTGCGCCAACATCTTCTTATATATCATATCAATAAAAAAAGAAAAAAGACGTCAGAATTACAAGCCCAGAATTTGTCTTGTTTTAATGTGCCTCCGCCGACGTTGTTTCTTTAAAGACGGTTATTCACTGTTGAGTGGGTGGTTGTTTCGGGCGTTGCACCTCAGGCCTATGCTCAATATCAGCCTTGGATATTGTTCATCATTGCAAACGATTGCGATAAATAGTGCTCACACGTGAATCAATGATACCGCTTACGACGGGGCTGTTGACTCAAATCAAGGCATATGAACACATAATCCAAAATGACTGTTTAGAAGAAATTTTTACGTAATCCAAGCGTAGCAACATCTTAACAATTCTATAAATATTTCGCGTGTAGAAGTGTCATTTTGTTTAATAGCCTGCATATATTACGTTTTTTTTTATGGTAGACAGATTCATCCAATGTCTCCTGTAGCAGAAAGGAAAGCTTTGTCAAATAATTTGGATAAACCCTGGATAAACCGCAATGCAATTGATGAATTGAAAACGTCCTGATTACATTTGCAATTCCTTGTGACACATGTTCTGACCGCAAAGTGTAACCCGAATAGTAATGGAAGTGTAGCCATTCGCGTAAATGCTTCTTACCACCGATATGGTGGAGTAAATGGTGAAAACAACGAACGCCTTGTTATCCAACATCGCCATTTTCGCAGTAAATCTTCCACTCAGATGGGATTTTGCCCGTTATAACTTGTATTATCGAAGATTCTTGCTGAAAACTTCCCGTTCGCTTGTAGCGGAAATTAACAGCCACGTTTTACCCTGTTATATTTTCAACACAATAATGAGCAGTAATCAACACTTTGTAAACATGAATTGTTAGGGTTTAACGTCAGAAAATTACGATATGATTACGAGACGCCGTAGTGGAGGGTTTCGGAAATTTCGACCACCTGGAGTTGTTTAACATGCACCTAAATCTAAACATACGGGCCTCAAGCACTTTTAGCCTTCACCAAAAATGCGGCCGCCGCAGCCAGGATTTGATTCCGCAATCTGCGGGTCAGCAGCGGAGTTCCTTAGCTACTGCATTACCGTGGCGGGTAGCAGTAATCAACGCGGTATCGCGAGAGAGCGGGCACACGGTAGGTGCAGAAAAACGTGAAATTCGGCCGTGGAGCAAGCGAATACTCGTCGTGACGTCAAAGCACCGCATATGCCACGCCACCAGTATTCACTATTGTACCTGATACCATAACAAGGAATGCGGAAAGTTCGCTCCGTGTTCCGTTTTGTGCGCCCGTATGTCCATATGGGAGGCCCTGACGTATTTTGATGTTACCAGTATAAAAGGACCAATGCAGAATAGGGCTTTGTGTTATGGTAGGGCCGCTGGAACAGACCTTCTGAGTTGTTCTCTCAGCGCAGGCGATCTGATAAATATAATCGACAACGTTACGGAAGCCTGCTTGCTTTGTACAAAGAAGCGGCTTTTGCTGATTGATAACACATGTAAGACAAGCCTACAAAAAAAAAAGGGAATTCTTTTTTTTTTCTCGATGCCACTGCGCATGTACCTTTCCCTTAACAAAAAAAAATTGCGAAATATCTCTCTATCTCTCAGGATTTCGTTATGAGAATAGCGGTACCGCCAGGCCCTATCTAAACGCTACCGAAACGGCAAAAGGTGGCACAGAAAATGTAGAAAGTGATTTCTCGAGGGTCTCGTTTCTTTCTTGGAAACAACTAACGAAACCAACAACCAATAGGGGAAGAGAAAACACAGATGAAAGTATTTGTTGATGTTTCTGAACGTACTGTGACGATATCATTCTAGCACCGCCGCGGTGGTCTAGTGGCTAAGGTACTCGGCTGCTGACCCGCAGGTCGCGGGATCGAATCCCGGCTGTGGCAGCTGCATTTCCGATGGAGGCGGATATGTCGTAGGCCCATGTGCTCAGATTTGGGTGCACGTTAAAGAACCCCAGGTGGTCGAAATTTCCAGAGCCCTCCACTACGACGTCTTTCATATTCATATGGTGGTTTTGGGGCATTCAACCCCACATATCTTCATCTACGACATCATTCTAAACTGTCAGGGACAAGAGCGTCCGCAAAATCCGCCTTTCCATCAGTGGGACAGCACTGACGGAAAGGATGAAGCCACAACATCCTGCAAAAGGTCGTCCGTTTTATTATTTTTTTTCGAAAAGTGGAGTGAAATGCCCATAGGCCCATATCAACGAGCACAAAACTAATTGTCAGGCAATAGTGAAACGCGGCGATAAAAAGAGGCAGCGCGCAGCAAGGAGCTTGAAATATAGCTCGTGGAATGAAAACAGAAGTACAACGAGGCGCCGTAAGCTGTAGGAAACCGGAAGGTGGATTGCCGCGCGCAGGTGCGGATGAGTGAGTGCTGGTAAGAGAAGAGGCTGGCTGTTATCAAGTTACTGCAGCTGATAGTGGTCTTTGCAAGTCATGCGGTCGGCAGACGGGAACTAGGACGCCACTCGTGAGTACTACGCAACGGTGGCATTCATCGGACGTACCCCTTCCTCATCCATTCTTTTGTTTCCCTTTCACAACAATACCTCATCCCCTCGCCCTGCTTGGTCTGTTTGCCTTCACTGAAGGCTTTTTTATGACGCCTTGTTTGTGTTCAGAGTACCTCCTAGTTTTCAGATCTAGTGACCTTGAACTAGTAGCCTTCAAGACACCATCTACAATTTATACAGAGGGGACATTGTGCGTGAATCAATAGTTAGGATGATTGTATATCTAATACGTTCGAATGGCTTAGAGAACTGTCTGAAAACGTTAACTACATACGGTTTTGAAGTTCACCTAATGTTATTATATAACAATATAGACGCTTGGTCGAATAATTTACAAAGTTCAACAAAGGGAAAAGTGACTTCTTAAGAGGGTCGTTTTAAGGACAGCATAAATGGCCGCGTCTCTTTGCTGGCTTGCTATGCGTAAGGCTACGATCAGTAGGATCTTATCTATGAAAAGCGGCCGGTTGTATACTTTCTTGAACGCAGTGCGAAGAACGTTATGTTCTGTCACAAAGCTATAATCAGAACACATGATATGTTCTATTCTTTTGTCACGGTTGCACAAGGCACATGTGGACGTGCCTGCCATTCCTATGTGAAACCAGTATGCTTTCTCCAAAACCATTCAAAAACTGGTGACACAGTACAGATAGGTCACGGTGAGAGAGATGCGACGAGATTTGCGGCTTTCTTGATAGGTCGAGTATACGTAGGCGAAAGTTCTAGACACTGGGTACGCTCAATCAAGTTTGCGACAGCTTGTCAAGAACGGAAGCTGTAAGAAACCTTCACTAGCTTGTTTGCTGACTAGCATGGTATCACCATTGCACCGATATAGGAATAGCGAGAGATTGAAACCAGAGCGTAATGTTCCAAAGGATTCCAAGTCATGGTGAAATCACAGGAAAAGGCACAGCTGATTGCATGGCACATGCAATGCATCACACGAAGAATTTATCACTATACTGTACCGTCTACCGACCAGTGATGCGAGATGTATACTGTATATGGTGTGCTGTACATTGTCCGGAGAAATTTTGTTTTGTAAATAGAGCACAGAACTCTCTGTGAAGCAGCGTTGAGCCAGGCGTACGATTTGAAGGGGCACTAAAGAGCAATACGATGTTTCGCGTATTAGTGAGGTACAATTTCACAGTTCTGAAAACACCACTCTTACCACAACATGACGCTTGGTGTGTGAGAAAACGCACGAAAAGAAAATGTGGTTGCTGCAATTCCCGCACTGAAGACGACGTAAGAAAGTTAAAATCGTCTACCGGGTCCTAAATAGCTTCCAATGGATAAAAAAGGAGTACATTGTAATATGTTGTTGCCGTAGACCGAGCACACGAAGTTTCAGAAAAGTTCATCAAGCCAATGCTACAAAAATGCCAAAAAACATTTGAAAAAAAAAAACATTTTGTCACGCAATAAAATTTTGGCGCGAAATTCGAAAATGAAACTTCAACCTTCATTTTCTCCTATAAATGTGAGCTTATGACAGGGAAACATAAAACAGTAGAGTACTCAGCTTGCATTTTATCAATCTAAACCAAGTAATTGTTCCTCGTCAGTGTATCTTTAATTTTCCAATAAAGGTTGGCTGAGCTGTATAGAAATAGTTGTTAATAGGCTTCCTAGGCACGGCCTATAATAATGCATTACTGTACAGTATAAGATTCACAGAATATTGCTGCGCACGCAGTAGTGTGATTTTCGGGGGAATCAGATATAGAACAGAAAAGTACTAAACACGATAAAACTTTGTTAGTGCTGTTTTTAACCATTATGCTTGGCTACAATGTATTTGTGTTTTAGTTTTAGCAGATAATAATTCGTGAAAAATTCAATCGCTCGCGTTTCATAGACAACTACCAAGTGACACAATCGGCTGTGACAATATTTATGGTAACTTCTTTGTTTTGTGTGGGCATTCCAACCAGCTTTAGCTTTAGTGTTGTCAACATTAGTGTTGCATGAACACATTTTTGTTTTCAAGATCAAGGACCGAGTGTTCGATTGTTGTACTATGCGCCTTGTGCTTGTTTTCTACTTCGTGACGTCAGCTCTTGGGCAAAAGAAGAGCCAGCGGCGCGCATTGGTGTCAGTCTTTCCTTACAAGCATTTATTTAAAATGCATGTCAATTAAAAACGTTTTATTATTTTTTGTTTGTTAGCACAGCTATAAAATTATCTGGGACTATGGTCTTACAGTATATCGTGGTCGCTATGTTAACTGTGATGCCAAATGACTATCTTTCAGGCAGCTATAGTTTGACCAAAACATACATCTTACAATTTAAGCCAAACTCCATGTGACACGAACACTGTCATTTCAAAACTGTTGTCCAATGGTTGATATACAACCCAGGGCGTGCGCAGGGTTCCTTTAAGGAAGGGGGTAGGGTGAAGGTTCATTGAAGCGCCCTTCCCTTTATATACTAAGTCAATGTATAGGGCGCATTCTCCTCTCCCCCCGTGCGAATGCTTCTGCATAACAGCATTAATTCAATCATTGTGGTTCCGTCCCACACTTGATACCGTCACACACTGTAGCACACTTGTCATGATGACGTCCGTGGTTATGGCGGAGACTAATGATCAAGCGCCGTATTAAATTACGGAGTACACAGGAGACAGTGCACATGACATATGGTTGAAGCAATGGAAATAGCATAGTCACTACTACACGTAGTAAATAAAGGTGCATTCAACAAGCGGAGCTGCTACAACTCTTGAATGCTAGTCTCACTAAAATCGACAGCCGGTGTTAGCTGGGTGCTGCCAGAAATACTTCTTGTGGTAGTTCAAGGCGACAGCCTTTAAGAACAAAGGGTGCCTTGTTGTGAGCGCCTTTCTTTCTTTCTTTCTTTCTTTCTCTCTTTCTTTCTTTCTTTCTTTCTTTCTTTCTTTCTTTCTTTCTTTCTTTCTTTCTTTCTTCCTTCCTTTCTTTCTTTCTTTCTTTCTTTCTTTTTTCTTTCATTCTTTCTTTCTTTCATTCATTCTTTCTTTCTTTCTCTTTCTTTCCTTCTTTTTTGTTTGTTTCATTCTTTTTGTTCTTTATTTATTTCTTTGTTCCTTTCTTTCCTCACTTCTTTCTTTCTCGCTATTACTTTAACCGCTTCTGAAATCTGAGCGAAAGATAGCCATCAAGGCAATATAGAATATTTTTGTGTCTTTCGTTCATCTCTCTCTCTCACTGTCAATTGCCCTGTCTTTATCACCTATCGCAATATAGCATTTAACCTCTTAGCTGTTTCATCTCCAAAGTGGAGTGCCTTTCTGATAAACCTTATTTGATGTAGCTGTCGATTTTGTCGGCTTTTGCTACCATGTGATGTCCTCCGTTTTGACTTGCACATTTAAGATAGTCACTGAACAAAGACAGTGCTTCCTTTTATACTTGTGGAAAATCCGCCCCTATGATGCTCACATACGCTGCTGCTGGCAGGAAGTAAGAATGCAAGGGGCGTGACCATACTGCCAAAATGTGCTTCTGCTGTGATGGTACCATATGATAATATTGTTTTTTACACCGGTTGCGTATACGATACAAGGTGACAATACTGTTGGTATTTCTCTCTTTATAGCTTAGGCTAGGCTGTTCTTTCTTGAAACCTTTCCGTAAGAGTATGCGTTATTTTTCTGTTCATCATCGTTTCTTAATTCACCATCCATGCTCCTTTTTGTGCTTAAACGAGAATGACACCACGTTGTACGGAGGCGGCCGACGACTCAGCGCCAGGACGAGTGGCGTTTCGTTTCTGGCCAGCGGTTTGTCAAAGCGCTGCTCTTTTATTGGATGCAATACTCCCTTGTCGACGCGGCTGTTGTCACGGTTCCCTCCACACGAGGTCCTGGAGGCCACTTCACCAGCAATGGAAATTTGAGGACCTCCTTGATAACACTTTCACTTTACGGACATTCTCGTTGATGTTGCAAGGGCCTAATTGTGGGACTGTGTGACCAGTAGCTGGTTAATTGCTCTGAAAAATTCCAGACACGTGGTTGGGAGAAGTGAAAAGATAGCTTTCCATTACGGCGATGCTGCACACCTCTACTCCGCTACGGGCCCGTCTCCGTGGGCAAAGAAACAAAGAAGCTAAAATCGGCAGACAATAATCTCTGGGACATAAAACAAAAAAAAAAGAAAGGAAGGAAAGAAAGAAATAAATAGCATAATGCTCTGACGCTCCGTTTCAAGGGTGTAGGTTCCAAACATAACAGATGTGCTCGACGCCACTTCTCGCATGCGCTCAGCGTAAATTACGAATGGACGACGCTATCAGTCATTTCAAGGTTGCTGATTCTAAAGTTAAGAGACGTCCTTCTCCAGAATCCACTACACAAGTTGTACAGCATTACCTTCAACCCACACGGTTTTGAACGTCCGCATGAGGGGGAGTTAGGTGAAGATGAACACGAGAGACTGATGGACGTCGATGAATTCGGTGATCTAAAGCAATGCGTCATGGCTATGAGGGCGTCGAGTTAGACGGTTGTGTACGATGAAGCATGCATGGTTGGTCAGACGCATCTCCTGACTATTGCTCTCGGTGAAAGATAGACGTCAATGTCAGTCTTGTACGACTCTAATGCGGCAGACCATAGAAGCAATAGTGGCCGCGACGGCCGTATTTTCAATGGAGATGAAAATGCTGTAGGCCCGTGTGCTTCAATTTGTGTGCTCGTTAAAGAGCCCCAGGTGGTCGAAATTTGCGGAGCCCTCCACTACGGCGTCTTTCATAATCATGTGGTGATTTCGGAGCGTTAAACCCCAGCTGTTATTTTTAACTTTTCTATGTAAATTGAACAAACTGAATTCCAAAAGGTGCTACCTGAAACTCTTACTTTAATTAAAAATTTTCATGTAATTAAGGTTATCTTCGATGGCGGCTGATCAGCAAAAACAAAGCGCCAGGCTGGCGTGGAATGCGTTGCACAGTCACAGCGAAAGCTAGACGAGCGGCCTTTCAGAGCCTTCTTTAAAGACTCTTTGGGTCTCTCCTATTATCACACTGTCACGTTACCCACTGCACCATAAAGCATCATAATTTTTTGTGTAGTATAGAGTAAGCCATCCTTCATCAGTCTTCGGAGAAGCGTGGTACCCACTACAACTTGCAAGAAATTTCGCGCAATCGTTTGACACCGTTGCTGACCACAATGAAGAATTATGCCTGAAACTTTAGTGATGGACTGGAGCATTCGACCACCAACTCGTTACGCAATTCACTTTGCATGACGCCTGGATGCTCCTTTGCTGTTCTGAAATGCTTTATTACGCATATAAATTGATTCCTTTCCCGACATCAAGCCTGTCTAAGGCCAGTTTTCCACGGAGTTCCACACACCGGCATGGCTCTGTCGTTGAATACAGAGCTGGCACGCAGCGGACCCGGATTCTAATCACATTGTGTTTTTAGTTCTTTTTATATACTGTTTTAATTTTTTTTCTATTTAGAGTGATAGTGGTTGCGGACATCGGGCTTGGCAACGGCGGACAACTATGGTGCACACGAGCCTTGTTGTGATCTCATAACAGCTTTAACTGTAAAAGGTTTGATAATGCAGCCCACCGACATTTTGAGCTTTACAGGCACGTCTCCATTCCATGGGCAGAGTATACCCAACCGGGCTCAAACCTGGTTAAACTCTCCGCTTTTCTTTTATCGTTCAGCACCTGTTCATGGCATGCTAACTCAAACGGCCAGCGATGTGCCCACTGCCAATCGTCAAGTTACTCCGATTCTGAGTGCCCTAATGAATGTCATTCACGTTATGCTATCAAAGTTGAAAAACAGCACTTGCTCGAACCTTCCCCTTCTTCCCCCTCCCCCTTCTTTGTGAGAGAGCTCTACCCACGTCTGTGCCAATTCGTATATCTGAATTTCGATAAAAGCAACAAATCGAACACAAGGGTGCTATTTTTAAGCTGCTCCTAACAAGTGAGCCTACAACAGGATGTTTTATCTGGGAACAGCGGAAGCGGACACGCAGGGTACTTCCGCTATCAAACGACGCTCCAACAGCGTGGGTCACGTTTCAATAGTGCTTAAGAGGGTGTTGCTTCTTGTCAGATATGTGCGCCACGTATCTTCGAAAAACGACGTGTTACAGCGTACAAAGTAAGGCGTAAGGATAGAGTGGTGAACAAACGACAGTACAGGTAAGGACGTTTTTCCTCCGCCCTATCTATGCGCATTGCTTCACATGCAGGGTAGCCACTGCACTGATAACTGGTTAATCTCCGTGCCTTCCCGCCTGTTTCTTCCTCCTCTTTATGCGATGAGAAATATATTTTTTGAAGCTCGTCGCACAAGTCCCGCTTTCCACTATAAATGTTGTTTTCTTTACCGGCGAGGGTGGCCGTGTGAAAGCGATCTGTAAACCTTCCGATGACAGAAAGCTAGCCGCCGATAGCCCGTACGTCTCAAGGGACAGTAACAGTTTGCAATAGGTGACCGGTAATATGGGGAATCGCAGGGAACTGTGGGGTGCGCCGGCTTCCGGTTCGACGCACCACGTGGGTTAGCAGCGGCACGCGTGCATTTTTGTACAGCTCTGTCAAAAAAAAAAAAAAAAAACCTCTCCGTGCAATGTCAGTGCTTTAGAAGTTGTTTTTTTTTTGTTTTTGCTAACCGTTACTGTGACGATAACGAGCTACGAAAGCCATGAACGGGAAGGAAACTTTTTTATAGCACTAAGAGAGAGAGAAATAAATAAAAGGAAGAGACAGGGAGGTTAACCTAGACGAACTGGTTTGCTACCCTGTACGGGGGTGGGGAAAAGGGTCGGAAAGAGGATAGAAATAGAGAGATAAAAATTAAATTAGAAAAAAAAAACCACATGCGCACACATTCAGGGAGTACTAAAATTATCTGCAATGCTTTTATGCTGCTCTTCGTTTTCTCTAGGTAAGCATCATACTCTCTTCCTAGGGTCCTGGGTGATTCAACTAACAAAGAAAGCGTTAGAATGTACCTTGACAGGGATCTATACATGGCCTAAGCCAGGACTAACCAACAAGAGTAAGAAACGTCCTCGTTTTTTCCCGAGATAGTTGCGTCACAGCAAAATGGCTTCTCTCTACGGAACTTGCTTGGTCACCTGACAGATTTGCACACGCACTGCTATGCGGCAAATATTGTCTGCAATTTTTCAGTCCTCGCATTCAAGCCGCCGTTACGAAAAAGCCTGGTGACAGCTGTATATCAATAGCGCGTAAACTTTAATTCTTGGTCAAAATAAAATATCCAGGCAGCACTCGATTCTGTGTATATGCGTCTTGCAGTTACTTATAAAAAGGCGCTTTCTTTTAGTTTTTTAAACCACCGCGACAGTATACAACAAATTACTTATAAAAAGGCGCTTTCTTTTAGTTTGTTAAGCCACTGCGACAGTCTACAATAAATATTAGAAAAAAAACATTACGGTTGCCTGTAGTGGCTAACAAACTCGGCTGCTGACCCACAGGTCGCGGAATTGAATTCCGGCCACGGTGGCTGCATTTTCGATGGAGGCGAAAATGCTTGAGACTCGTGTGCTTAGATTGAGGCTCACGTTGAAGAACCCCAGGTGGTCGAAATTTGCGGAGCCTTTACTACTACGTCTCTCATAATCATAGAGTGGTTTTTGAACGTTAAACCACAACAATTCTTATTAGTTTTTTTCTCTCCCTCTGTTTGTTTCTTGCAACAAACTTGAACAATTAAAGACACACAAATATGCCGGTTTCCTTCGGCTGGGTGTCGTTCTGACACCCTCCTTGACACTTTTTCCCTCATTTTAGAGGAGGAAAATGAGCGAGCGTCGATCAGCGGCCTCGAAGTGAAGTGCACTCTAAATTGGCGGTTGATAACGGCGAGAGAAACAATGTCGTCACTGAAAGCGTTGTCGAAGTGAATGGTAGATGCGCTGTTTGGTGAGTCCGTTTCGGTTTCCACAGCTAAATTAGGGACATTGCGTCGCTTAGCGGTAATTACCAGTGGCCGCTTTTCGAAAATTTCAGAGTGGCTATAGACTACTAGAAAGGGCTTCAATTCGCCCATTTGACTCGACTGGCTATCACCACTGGTTAAGGAGGAGGAGGAGGAGGAGGAGGAAGGGAAGAAATGAAAGGCAGGGAGGTCAACCAGACGCACGTCCGGTTTGCTACCCTGCACTGGGGGAAGGGGTGATGGGATTAAAGGAGAAGAGAGAAAGAAGTGAAGGGCAACGTGTGTGTAGATGTGACCTTGTCCATTGCACGCTTATAAGCGGTCGCGTCCGGTCGTCTTTAGAAAACTTAGCAATGCCCGCGTCGCTTTGCTGGCCAGCGACGCGTAGAGCCATGAGCCAAGTATCTTCTCTTCGGAAAAAGGTCTACTGTCTAGTGTCTCTAACGTTTCGCGTAGCAAGTTAATTGTCCTAATTTTTATAATTACTGCTGTATTATTGTTGGTATGCATCTGAAGATGCCTTCTGCCTCAGGAAAGGCAACGCCGAAAGTAGCATGTGCAGATACCTCCTTTCTGTGATTTTACAATAAAATTGGACGCATTTCTTGAAACACCCTGTATATTGTACGTGCTGTGAACTTCTTACGCTGCTAAACTTCGCCGCATCGCATCCCGGCTGTGGCAGCTGCATTTTCGATGAAGGCGAGAATGCTGTACGCCCGTGTCCTCAGGTTTGGATGCAAGTTAAAACCCCAGGTGGTCTAAATTTCCGCGTCCTTTCACAAGGGCGTCCCTCATAACTATATGGTTGTTTTGGGACGCTGAACCTCACGTATCAATCAAATCAAAGCAACTTCGAGGCTACGTGCTCTGCCCTATGTTAAATATCTCTAAAGGATAAGGTACAGACTGCACCTTGTTTGTGCGCCAACATCTGTTTGCATGACTTCAATAAAAAAAATAAACCCACCTGTCATCAGTTGCAAGCAATGCAAGATTTCTATAGCTGCACATATACGTCTCACTTTATTCATACGAACTTCTCACGAAAATAACAGAGTAGAAATTTCATAGAAACTCACTAAAGACACTTTACTTGCAATTCCTTACAAACACATGATCTCTACACATTCGCAGTAAAATTAACACTTAGTCTAGAACATAGCCTCTATGTACTGTAATGGGTACTTGTGCTGGAATAAGAAGGTTGAAAAAAGATCGAAATTATAATTTCTTGTGTTTTACACGTCAGAACAAGGTTATAATTATGAGGAACGTCGTGGTGGTTGACTCCGAATTCACTTCAGCCATCTGGGGTTCTTTAACAAGTCCACCTGCCAGAAAAATTTAATGGGACGGGGGCTTCAGTGTAAGCATGTCTCTGTGTTCTTTAGAGTGAATGACACTTCTAATCGAGCGGTAACTGTATCGGTCCCAGAAGCTACTACAGGATGGAACAACTGTAGGATGCGTTCCCTGATAAAGCTGGATGGTAGTTTATCCAAAAATGTTGTGACGTGTGTACTTTTTCTGCCGGGTGTACCTAAATTTAAGCGCGTGGGTGTTCTTGCATTTTGCCGCCAACGAAATAAAGCCCCAACTCTCAGAAATTACCCACCACGGTTTTTTTTTTTTTTGCTAGACTACTGCTTCGAAGGTCGCGCTATCGAATCCCTGCCATGGCGGCTGCATTTTTCATAGACGTGAAAATGCTCGACTCGTATATTTAGGTTTAAGTGCACGTAAAAACCCCTAAGTGATTCCTTTTTATTGAGTAACCACACATATTTCATCTTTTTTTTCGCTGGGCCACAAACTCGTGGCCCTCAATAGGAAATGTAGGCGGCAAAACTAGTTGGCGTGTATTCGTCCTCAAAGACAGGACGTGCGAACAGGCACACGAGAAAGAATTTATGACAGCACATACAACTGGTTTGTGGTGTCTCGACTTCTTTGTAATGTCCTTCTGCCCACCCACTTTTGTAAAATATAGAAATGGACTAACCGAAGTGACATAATGCCGAACTTCTCGACAGCAAGCCATTTAGAATAGAGCAGAACCCCGGGTGGTCAAAATTTTCAGAGACCTCCCTTACTGCGTCCCTTTTGATGAAGTCGTGGTTTTGTGGCATTAAAGCTTAACGATTTCTTTTACAGCGAGTGGAAATAAGATTGGAGCTCTTGCAGCTTAGCAGTGCGTCTCTTTAACCGCACCAGCGGCTAATTGATAACTGTTCGGAGAGCAGTACTCTAGAAAAGCCCAGGAAAAGCAGGAATGCTTGTTTTTGCTAGTGCAACCTTGTCCAATTATCGGTTTTGTCTAACACCGCTCTGACGTAGCGATAGAACACACCCTGGTCAACAAAAAAACGCGAGAACCTGGAGGTCAAACTTGAGACAAGGAGCTGCCGTCGTCTGCGATGAGGGCCACATTATACGGTAAACATTATCTTTACAACGGCCACCATTGGACAAACGACGGTTATAAAGTGGAGGTGGCCGGACGGGAGACGGCGCTCCAACGACTCGAGCGGGGATAGGCGGCCCAGCAGACGCGGCAAAGGTGTGCCTGTGGCTGGGTGTGTGAACTGCACGCCACCAGCGCCGCGTAGTTCGCCCACGACTTCGCGTCGAGAAATTGTGCAGGACTCGTGGCGAACGGCGGTGCGAGGAGTGTGCGGTTTCACCACCTGCGGTCTCGTTTTCCAGGGGATGTGGACCGCCGTGGTCACCGGGCTGAATCCGTCGGAAAGGTTCATTTCGAAGAGTGGTGAGTCTTTCATCTCTGTCTTCATCTCTTTTTTTTTTCCTGACCTGCTTATAACCTTGTCACCTCCTACTCAACCATTTCCTCTCATAAAAGCGCTTTTTGTTACAACTGCATCGTAATCAATGACACTTCTTGGTTGAAGAATCTATTCGATGCCTTGAAAGGACTATAAAAGGAATTTTTTTTCTAGTATTGGAGAATTACTCTTTCACAATACCAGTCACACGCTTGCGACGAGCAGACTCTTGCTAAGGGAGAAAAACACACGCGAAAAAAAATAAATGTGGGAGCTGACACCACGTCAAAATTCCCGCATCGATCACCGTGACGTCTTAGAATATGACGTCACCTGCAAGAGACTACGTAGTTACCAATCGGTAACCATGAAGTACATTATATTTTCAGGGGGGCGGGCGCAGTCGCTTGACATGCCAAGTATCAGGAAATTTCATTGAGGCAACGTTGCCGAAACACGAAAAATGAACTTTGGTATATGTGACGCAATGCGCTGAGATTTCGGTACGAAAATTTCAAAAAAACAGAAGTTCGACCTTGATTTTCTCCCCTATATATGAACCCAAGATGGTGAGATTAACCACACAAGCATTCAAAAAAAGTTCATCAATGTAAATGGTTAAAACGTTCATTTTGGTGTCCCTTTAAAAGTAATTGTACAAACAAACATGGACGCCATACACTATGGTAGTTTAGTGGGTACGGTGTAGTGCTGCCCCAACGCAGTGGTCTAATCGATAATGGTGCTAGCGTGCTAACCAGCAGGACGCGGGATCGAATCCCAGCCGCGCTCGCCCCATTTCGGTCGAGGCGAAATTCTAGAGACCCGTATGTTTAGATTCAGATGCTCGCTAAAGAACAGCAAGTGGTCGAAATTTCTGGAGCCCCACCATCACTACGGCGTCTCTTATAATCATATCGTGGTTTGGGATGTAAAACTGGGACATTACTATTAACATGATTATTACTGTGTAGCGCTGCTAAGCTATAGGAGACACGTTTATCTCTCGGCCACGGCAACTGCATTTAAACGGGAGAGAAATTAAAAAAAAAAACGAAAAAAAGGTTTACGTGCATAGATTAGGTGCACCTGCACAAACACCAGGTGATAAAAGTCAAATTGCAGTCCCACTTTACGGCATGCCTCCCAAGTCGGAATATAGAACAAGAGAACACCATCTTTTTCTATCTTTTTTTTAAACGTAGATGTTTTCGTGCATTCCCTCAAGCACTCTCGACGCATATTGCTGAATTCCAAGCCAGTTAAATATAAAGTAAAAGTACGCAGCATTTTTGTCTATTCTGCGACTATAGCAACGCTTGCAAAACCTTCAGCCACAGCCACTTGCAGGCAAGAGGACGCGTTCCTCAGATAAAGCGCCTGACCTTCGCTACGCTCTGGTTAAGGAGCGATTCCGTTCAGAAATTTGTGGCCACTCACCTCTGACTTCTACAGAAGCGTGACTCGCCGGAACACTTAGAGCACAATGAGGTCCACACGTTCTTATCTCTTAATTAACTGGAAAAGGAAAGTGCACCGATGTCTTAAGAGTTGCTCAAAAGGGCACAATAAAGATTTTGTTATCTCGTATAAGTAAGGTGCACTTGCACATTCCCAACGACATCACTCTTGCGGAAACAAAACATTCAGCAAACGAGAAAACGCAAAAAAAAAATAAATTGTTTAATCTAGAAATTCAGACTTCGACGCCGTCTTGAGGTTGGCTCACCAAACCACGTTTATGACAAGGATTTTTAATGTGTTTTCTAAGGACAGCATAATTATTTATTGGTACTGATGAATTACTTCGGCAATTATCATGAATGTTCATATGTATAATGTGGCCAAACATCGAAAAATAAACAAGAACATCGACCTTTGTGCCATCTACATCTACTCTCGTCCAGGTGCCGTGAAATTAATATATATATATATATATATATATATATATATATATATATATATATATATATATATATATATATATATATATATATATATATATATCGACTTCTGAATTTCATACAGTAATGGCATTCCGAAGTCGCTGAAGTCGCCTCAATGAATGCTTACGATAACCACACGCTCTCTTACTTTGTGCCCTCCGTGTGTCAGCAACGAAAAGTGTCGTATCCCGAAGGTCATGAGTTCATGCTCTTCTCGTCATGCATCCTAAGTCAAAGGCGTTGTAGACATAATACCAAATGCTGCAAACGCGTCACACAGAATGATCATACGTATATGTGAAGGTGTCAATGATATACCATATTACGCGGGCCCCAATCTGCAGCAAGGACGACGCTTCATTTATTACCAAGTAAATTTCGCTCGCACGCGCTGATTTATGCCTGGCATGTCTGGTATGCGATAAGAGATATGCGGATATGCAATGTTTCAAAATGAAGCTCATAAAGGAACGATTGAAATTTCCCTGGAAGTTCGCTTGCAATGTCCACATCGACTGCTATGGTAGAACGCTCAAGATATCCTTCATTCTTTTATAAACCTTGTATTATCTCGCTCACGTCCTCATCTCGCTATTGCCACTACTACAGCATAATTTCGCAATGCGGATCTTGAGGATGGACCACGTTGCTTTATTTATCATAAAACGATCAACATAACACTCGCACATCTTGGTATAATATCCAATCATGAGTAACAATAGACGACATGCACTAAATTACCACTTAGCGTCTGTGATTGCTCTTGAGTGATTCCTTATCACTGAGGGGAGAGAGCAGGTAACCTCCAAAACCCACGCTTGCGTACTATAGACGTAACACGTCACTCAAGAGTAGAATTAAATGTTGCTGACTGAGGATCAGCGGATCTTTCGACCGGCGAGGTGGCGCTGTGTATTTCGTCCGGCCTGAAATCGTGGGCTCCAAGCGGAAGGTGCGCCATCTCAAAGAGATTTAGGCGCTTTTAGATCGCCATCGTTCGGGTTGTTTGATGGTTCCGAATTCTGATGAATCTGTGCACAGGTGAAATCTTTTTATATAATATCAGTAACGCTATGGCTACTTTAGAAAGCTACAAGAAATCAAGCTTACTGTTACATTATTCACTTGAAAACATCACTGTATTTGATTTGATTGATTGATATGTGGGGTTTAACGTCCCAAAACCACTATATGATTATGAGAGACGCCGTAGTGGAGGGCTCCGGAAATTTAGACCACCTGGGGTTCTTTAACGTGCACCCAAATCTGAGCACACGGGCCTACAACATTTCCGCCTCCATCGGAAATGCAGCCGCCGCAGCCGGGATTCGAACCCGCGCCCTGCGGGTCAGCAGCCGAGTACCTTAGCCACTAGACCACCACGGCGGGGCTCACTGTATTTGTCGCTTCAAGCGACATGACCACAACCTCACCTATATAACCCTATCTATTCACGCAGCATGGTTCGCACAGAAAACCGGCCATGAACCTTCAGTTATTGGCTCTCCTTAATTATTGTCATACGCAGAAGAAGCAGTATAATCACTACCACATACAAAAGCAGCATATGCAAATGCAGAAGCATTTGAATATACTTTGCTACAATTGCATTATATTCGGCCCATTGTAGTTGAGGCACAAAACTTGCCACTATAGCAGAGATGTCCGCAATATCCTTCGCGAAATATCCTTCACTTGCACGCATACATTTCGCCGGTAATTTCTAACTGCACATACGTCGTTTGGTAGAATAAGTGGTGAACAGCATAGAGATAACCACCACGAAAAGTGATAGCATGAGTTTATTGATGCGTGCGATATTTCATACAGTGCCTGGCTACCTCCCCACTAGTTCCACTGCACATCTCTCTACGTAGACTAACTGATATTATAGTAAAGACCGGAACTTTAGGCAAAATGCCCATTTTTCCTGGAGTCTGTTTCGAGCCTTTTTGACATATAAACACGAACTAAAAGATAGGAAACATTTTAATCACACAATTATTGTGTGATTATTTGCCTATTTCGAGGTACATGCCAGCTTTTCCACGCCTAAAAATGCCTTTTCGCCTTTGTTGAGTGAACGTATGCCTAAATGAACTGTCCATATGGAGGAAAACAAGGATCACTTGGTGTGGCCATATTAACGACAACCCGTGCGTTACCACGCTAGTTTCTTTTTTCATTCATGTTTTTAGCTCCTGGTAAGGTATGGTTTGGCGTAGGGTCGACGCGCGCATACACTGTGTCATGTCGGTGAAAACAGATCATAAGTCGACACAGATCCTAAGTCGACTACCCCAACCAACGTATAATCAGACTCGGCCAATGCTCTACGACGCATGTGACGTTTGCCAACGCACCGATAACGTAGCACTATAAACGCGCCTTTACGTGAGCAGAGCTTGTACCCAAGCGAGACAAAACGAAGCTAGCATTTGTAGCGCTAGTGGCCCTCCCCTAAAAGATTTATGTTCTGTTGCTTGGTTCGAGAATAGTGCAGCATGGTAGTTGCGAGAGCGTCGCTAGAGTGTACTGTAGCGAAGCGTGGAGAGGCTAACGCTAGTGTACGCCCGGCCCCTTGAAGATCCCCGTCGCTAGGTTCGAGAGAAGCGCCACCTGGCGGTTGCGTTTTGGAGGCTAGAGTACAGTGTAGCTACAACGTACTCTAATCAGCCGAAACTAAGCTAGGCTAGTGCTGCCGCCTACAGCCTACACGTATGTTTCGTTGGCACTTATGTTCTTCATAATGGCAGCTGTCGGAAGTCTGCCTAGCAATGCGGAATAAAAAAAAGTTGTGAAATGTACTTGTCAGGCACTGGACCAGTCGATCACAGCGGTACTCCATCGATCGAAAAACGGTCTATGTGCGAAGCAGGGGAGAGGACATTGGAAAGGTCAACGATATTTTGATTTTGACGTCCACTCTGAAGCACGCACAGGCATAAAGCTCCCAACATTGCTTACGCTACTGTTAATTTATTTAAATAACCCATGAACCTGCGCAAATAGCATGTATATTGTGGCCATTCCACGGGCACACAGAATCATTTTCTTATTTTGTTTTAAATCCGCAACTTTGAACTCGCATGCACCCACAGAATGCAACCATATGCGAAAGCTTCACTGACACAAGTCCCTTTCAACTTTATCGCTTGCACTGTATAATAAACCACAATTTAAACTTCTCAAGTAACAACATACAAGAAAAATTATGCACTAAGTGGTTGAAGTACGCACCAGTGACAAAATATCACTATCGCGTTCAACGCAAAGCTTACGGATACCCAGTTCTTTCGGACGTGCAGGACAGGTTCGCCCCGTCCCCGATAGACCGGTCGCTGACAAGCTTGCATCAAAGCTTAAATCTGCCTTGGAAAGAATCCCGGATCGTATGTGCTAAAGCAAGTGTCTGAAGTTTCGAGTGGTGCTGATTTAAATATTCTAGATGCAATTGAAGCATTGGAAGTGCTTTGCCACAAGTACGCTTGACTAATTTAAGCGAACGTCGAGCGTTCTTTTTCGCGTAAAAGAAAACACTGACTGAAAGCAAGCACAATTCAAGCCCGAATACCCCGAGATGATGCTGGTTTGTCATTCTTCTCATAGCTTTTCCCACAATGTGAAATTACCTGAGCCTTCGCCTAAACATATGCAAATGATTATGCTTCTTGTTAATTATTTTAATGAAAAAAATAAATTTAGCTTTTTCAAAACACAGAATTTGCCTGCTGTGTTTGTTAGAAGTTGAATAATTGTCCTGAGCACGATACTGAAGTATATATGCCTAAACGATAGTTTTTAACGCCTATTTATGCCTAAATGGCAGTTTTAGGGCCTTAAGTAGGCGCCTAAAACATTCATTTTTTGTGCCTAAAGTTCCGGTCTCCAGATATCACAACTTGATTTCGCAGGCAGCGGTCATCTTTTACGGGCTTTCAGGCAGTTAGCGGTGCACGCCTCTGTCACTGCCTTATCAGGCTTAACTAAAACCTCCCTTAGATAACCTCAATTGTAACTAAGATGGCCCCAGTATTTTACGACGGCAAGAGAAGCAGGCAGGAAACAGAAGCGGATGCGAAATCTGATAAGCGGCGGAACACCAATAAATTGTGCAAGAGCATGAAGTGATTGTAAAGGCGAGAGAAAGACATACAGACGAAGAGAGAGAGACAGACAGAGAGGACCCAATTCACACGAGATGTAGCTTCTTGCAACTCATGCGAAAAAATTCAAATGATAAAATAGCACTGCATACAGACCACTAAAAGAATGCAATACGAGCGCTCATCGTGCATGTGAACTGCGCTATCTTTGTGCTTTGGTTAGTGCTGCGCCAACTTTCACACAGATTAGCCTACGACTTAAACGTCAACACTTCGCTTAAAAGTGAAGAGTGATTTGCAGAAGCTCCGTCGTTGCTGTAATGACACGCTAGCGAAACAAAGCTTCTTTTGGAACGAATGGCAGTGTTTTCCAGACCACCTCAGCAATGTCCCCATATCTTCTTGGTGAAACTAGAATTACTGTGAAGGTGGTAAAAAAAAGAAGCCGATTGTTGACTACTGCAAACTATTAACGTGCTTTTTAACCGTTTTTTTATTAATTGTAAGTTTAAACGTATCTCCTCACGTAGACTTCTCGGCAAATACAAAACCTTTGCTCCTTTCAGGTGATATTTCATGGCAGAAAGGGCAAGAAGTTAGTTTTAAAGATAAGTCGACAGCGCACATCATAATAATCGATGGGTTTTAACTTCCCAATACCACAATATGATTATGATCGTCGCAGTGATGGAGAGCTCCGGAAATTTATCCACCTGTGGTTGTTTATTAAAACATGGCCTGAATCTAAGTAGACGAGCATGGAGCATTTTCGCCTCAATTGAAAACGTGGCCGTCGCGGCCGGGATTCGATTTCGCCACCTGCGGGTAAGCAGTCGAGTCCTACAACCGCTATAGACCACCGTGGCGGTTGACATGGCACGCAATGTAATTAATATTCAATTCAATTACACGAAAGCGAACCACTTAAAAGCAATCTTATAATACGAGACTACGAACAAAGGGGACGAATGCAGTGTGCATCTTTTAATTTCAAGACGTTTTTTTTATGTTGCGAGACTGAAAAAAAAATGAGGCATAAATATTACCACATTAGAAGGTGTGGGGGGAGGGGGGGCAAGGATGCTTGATCTTTTACAGCGAGCGATGTACACTTGGTAAATAAGTTTTGAAGCTGCCAGAGCCATTGGGACCTGGCTTATTAAACTATCGGAAATGGGTGCTGCGCGAAAACAAAAACAACAACAATGGTAATATTAGTGTTTTTGCACATTGCCATATCATTGCCTTTCCTGGCAGCACTTAAAATTAAAGCCTTACCCAGTCAACGGGCTGATTGTCACAGTGACTGCATGATTTCTTCAAGTCGTGTTTCTTGATCGTTATGTATTGCCTCGCTCGCAGGCCAGGCAATATGCACGTGACGCAATAAGGAGCACCACAACGCGGAAACGTTGCCTCAAACATGTATTTGTCACGCGACTTACGTCTTTTTGACACACGCAGCCCAGTTCTGAAGAACGAAGTGGATCCCTCATTGGGCTGTGAAGGGTGACCATGGAGTTTGAGAAGGTTCTACGCGAAGTCGGGGGCTATGGCCTCTTTAATAAGACAATCGTCACGGCAGCGTTGATGCTCTCCGCGTGGCATGCGACGCTGTGCTACTTCGGTCAAGTGTTCATCCACATCACACCAGCAAGCCAGTGGTGTTTCCTCAATTATACAGGCGACAGCTCTACACCTCCTGTAGACGTAAAGGAGCTTCCAACAGGTCGCTGTCAGGTGCGTACGCATCATACTCAGCGTTAAGGTAACCTATACATTGTGCTCAAAAACGTACTTTAGTGAGATATGATTGTCTCATATGTCGTTTATTCACTCTTTGGGCCCTATAGTGTCATCTCTTGTTAAGGGGGCCTTTAAAAGCGTTGTGGGAAGCAAGGATTTACATCCTCATCTTCATCGAATCCTGCAACTAACCAAAATGCCAGGATTTAAAATGAGAGCACAATTTCAAGAGATGAAAGCGCTGTTGCCTTTCAGCCAGATATATTTAAAATGTTTGAGTGCATGCTTCTGCACATGAAAAAAGAATATACAATCAACCCTAACAAACTGTTTGATAAAAAAAAAGATAAAACAAGCAGAGGTCCTGCTGAGTGTGTTCCATGGCCACTAAATGTGTAAAATAAACACGCATGGGTCACCTATACTATTTACAGTTACTCAAGCAACAACCCGATGGCACATACAGCAGCAATGACTCAACGATCTTTGACAGCGGCAGCGAGTGGATCAGTTGCCCCACGAGATGGTACTACGACAACAGTGAGATCTACACCACAGTCACCATGGAGGTAGGTTGTCATTTTTCGGCATTTTATATTGTTAATTAGTGGTAACTATCAGTCCTTTTATATATCAACCAACCAAAATAGGGGATTGCGTTGTACGTGTCACTCAACAAGTTAGTGTTTATTTCCTTATCTTCGCTACTCTCCTGAACTCATGCAGAATCAATGGGTGTGTGGAGACAGCTGGAAGATGTATGCCGTCCACACAGCCTACTTCACAGGGTCCATAATCTCCTATTTACTTTCTGGGTTCCTTGCAGACAGGTGAGAAAAGCATGCCCGAGTTGTTCCTCCGGCTTACCGAACCTCTTTGTGATGTACTATAGATTTTACTTCCTACTTTTTTCTTACAAACAGAGCGATGACAACGATGATTTTTAAAACAATGTATTTTTACAGGATAGGCAGGAAAAAAACAGTGATCATAGTCATGCTCATCGGTGCAACTGGCAACTTGCTTGGCACATTCTTTCCCACTTTCTCGACGTTCCCAATTTGGAGGTTCATGACGTCCATGGGATCCGATACCGTGTGCACCACCATTTACGTCATCGGTAAGACGATCACACGGTCATTTGTTAAAGCGGAAGGAGGAAGCACGCGTGACGAAGACAAAAAGAATGAAAGTGGCTTTAAGTCCGAATGAAGAGACACTTTTCAAAAGCCACAAGTGCGCTTTCCTGCTCTGCATATCAGCCCAACTAATGACGGCACTTGTCGTTTTTCAAGTTGAGACGGGGCGCTAGTATCAAGGGCTGGGACTTGTTTAATATGCTCTTTATAGTAAGATGGCCAATTGTACGTTTTCCACGGCATAGCATAATCAAACTGCTCTTAAACACGTTGTTTGCACATGAAAGTGACTATAGCCGCCTCTAGTTGAGCGAAGTACATTGCAGGAAAGTTAGCTCTTCAAATATGGAAAGGGTTGCAGTTAAATCGCATGTATCACATTAACTTCCGCGAGTGTGCGATAGGGCCTTAAAGAAGGTAATTTGGAAGAGCAAATTGGTTTAACTTGACATGTTTGGGTGAATGAGCAGTGGAGCAAAAAACACAGAAAATAGGAAGAACTTCAACTGTATTTGTGTTCTTCATCGTGTGTTGTCCTTTCCACTGCCTGGCATCGTTAGCTAATTCTGAAGGGGTCATAAAACGATCTTCTGAAGTATCACTGAAATTTTCTTAGCGTATGTGTGGTTCTATTCTTCTTTGCATAATATTCTGCTCCACTGCAGCCTTGGAGTACACGGTGAAAGAGCGGCGCACGCTGGTCGCCTTCCTGTGGGCCATCAACTGGTCTGTGCTGGCCACTGCGCTGCCGTGGTACACTTATCTCATTCAAAGCTGGAGGGGCCTCCTTATGACAAACACCGCAGTCGACGCCGTCCTTCTTATCTCCCTCTGGTGGGTGCCGTTCACAAAGCTTTTGTAGGCCGTAAAAAAGGCCATTACGCGTAGTACAATCGAGAGTGCGTGCATGCACAGCACAGAATGCCGTACAATCAACATGCTTATCTCGCCTAGCGTTAAAAACCCGATGGTACACGAAAGGTCTTCTTGTCACCGTGTAACAAATCTGCAGGGTTCTCAAGTCTCCCTCGCAGTTTATGCAATATTGGCCATATCACGAGGCCGTTGTGTCTCACCCGTTTTAGCAGGATTGCCAATTTTGAACAATTCGGATCCACACGCACCTCTGTTAGTGGTCAGTCGAGTTATGAAAGCCGTTTATCGCCAAGGCAATGGAAATTATATACAAATATTCAGCAGACGCCGATGCTTCACGCTTGATATTCTGCCGTGTGACATCAAGTTTTAAAAGCTCAGATACGACGTCGTCATAGGTGACGCTTAAGATTTTGCAGCGAAGAACTGCTCCGAACAAAGAGCACCGCCTACAGAGCAAGACATATACGGGTCAACGCAGATTATGGCCTCATATGTTTCTGCGATATTATTAATTTTTCCTTAGTATTGGCGCTAGTCAAAAAGAAAAAAAAACCGGCTTCACTTTCTCTCTCTTGTGCCACGTTCATCTAACACACCATAGTTGTGCGCACACCAGAAAATTATGCAGCTTCTTCCTTTTTTCTTTCCATTGTGGTACTGAGCACAGTTTTCCCAATGCAAACGCCAGAATCTGGTATTTTAGAACTTGCAGCTACCTGCGACATTGAATACCTAAACAATAATTGTCATTCCGGAAGGTCTCTATATTTTCTTTATACCGCACCGTCGCGACACAAAGCTTGGCACTGTGGCACACCGGCGTGGGGTTGGGGAGGGGGCTCGGACTGAGTAATGCGTGGTCCAGATCGCTCAGCTCGGTCGTCCCAAGCGTGAACAAGCACAACTAAAAAACGCGCGTGAACTAAACCATATGATCCCTGATTCCTCTTTTCCCAATCAAACATGAGTGTACGTCCTTCAGTTACTGCTAGTGTATCTGCACCACCACCCGCCACTTCCACCCGCCAATTTCACCCCTCCGAGTCTGAGGATCGCCAACTTCTGAGCTGCCGTACGGCACAAAGACACCATCCGAACGTACTCACTGTGACCCGGTGGCGTTTCCGTTCACAATCGACAGTGCGTGTGAGAATGTTCAGGGCGTGTGCACCTAACTACCATTCTTTCTAAGCGTCTGTACACTACACGTACAAAGTAATATTTCCTTGCCACGTGCTTCAATGAAACAGGTGGCTACCAGAATCTTCTGGGTGGTTGCTCTCTGTCGGCAAGAAAAAGAAAGCCCTGCAGACCTTTCAGAAGATCGCACGATTCAACGGAAAGGAAGTGAGCGAGGACCGCCTCAACGAACTGCTACAAGTAAGCACCTTTTTGAAACACCTCACGCCCTTAATCTTGCAAACGGTTTAAGGTCCATGGCACACTTCTACGGTAGCTATAAAAAGGCTGCACATGAGAGGGAAATCATGCGATAAAGCTATATAAAAGTATAATATTTATTGAACGTTAGTTAAAAAAACTGATCAGTGATTTTTCTGGGTGTTAATTTATCTGATCACAGTTAAGTTTCGGGCCTTTCTGTGAAATTATCACGATTCCATTATGAGGAAACCCAAATCTGTATCATGGTTTTCTTATCTCCTTATCTACTGCTATCATCATGATCATCATTATCATCAGCCTGAGTGTGCGAAATTTCTTTCCCGTGTTCCGCCAATCAACACAGTCCTGTGCTTGTTGCGGCCACGTTAAATCCGTGAACTCCGTAATCTCAGCGGGCCACCTAACTTTTTGTCTCCCCATCACGCGTTTGTCTTCTATTAAAATCCACTCTGTTACTCTTATGGCCAGCATTATCTGGCCTATATATGTTACATGCCCTGCCCATGTCCGTTTCTTCTTGTTTTTGACAAAGATACCCAAAACAACCATTTGTACACGGACCCCTTTTGCTCTCGTCTTGTCCCGGCCACCTGTCATTTTTCAATTCCATCTTTTTTGCATTCTTCTGAATCTAATTTAAACGTCTTCGTAAGCCTGAATTTCGCTCCGTAGGGGAATACTGGTAAGATGCAGCTGTTATGTAACTCCTTACTGAGGGATAGCCGTGAGCTGCCTTTCATGATGTGAAAGGGACTGCAGAACGTGCTCATAGTCATTCTAGTTCTTGCAGTTACTTCGGTCTCAAAGTTAGGTGGCGTGGTCACTACTTGACTTAAGTAGACGAACCCCTTTACCACTCTCGCTACGCATTTGAAAACGTTGGTCTTTTTTGAGACTTTTGCACTATAATGATTTTCATACCATTACTTTTCATACCTACTATTCTGCTTTCCTTGTTCAATCTAATAGTCATGACTTACAATTCGTTCCCTGAGTTACGTATCACTAAAGTGTGATCAGTGGATCAGAGGCTACTAGGGGTCTCTTCAGTGACTCTTCCCAATCTTCAGGGTCCTGAAAACATCATGCAAGTACGCAGTGAATCGCACTGGGGATATCGTGTCTCTGCCTCACACCCTTCTCTACTGGAATTTTGTCTCATTATATATCGAGGGATACGGTGGCTGTGGAGCCGCTGTAGCATTCTTGCAGTATTTTAGATGCGAAGCAGCTTTTTGACTAGCCTGCGTGACGCTGTCCGTCCATGTCTCCGTGACAACGTGCCGCGCTGTGCTCCTCTCACGCCAGGTGTTAAGGCGGTGCCAAGTAGGTCACGAAGATCCAAGAAGAACTCTAAATTATCCAGAAATATCTTATAGTCAGTGACAACCTATACGAATAAATATAGGCTCCACCCACGAGGCCTCATTGCCCTTGCCACCGCGCTACAAATGAAGGAGTTCCCAAACAGTGGCCATAATTTTCACGCACACAACCAATACCTTACAATACTTAGATGGTGTTGAAATGCAGAATCCGAAGCTCTATGAACAAACTTGAGAAGGCACAGATTTCCGTGACAGCTTAGCAATATATGTGTTGTTTAAATCGCACCGCCTCCCCCCCTCCCCCCCCCCCCCCCGCGCTCATCTCGGGGTCCACAAAGAAGCAATACACATCTCTCGAAGGCAATGTTTCTGCGCGGTACATGAGTATGTACTAAACAAACAATGCCACATTTAAGAAAGTGATTAAAAATCAAAATTAAGAAATTGTTTTTTTGTGGTTCCACAAAATAAAACAGGGTCAATAATCACACTTCATTAGGTTGTTTGCAATTTTTTTACGAAACTTTTGCTGCCTGGATTCTACGCCGTCTTCTGTAACTACGGCAACTATAACTCAAAGCGAAAAAAATGGAGAAGCAATCTGAGGTTGACTTCACGAAATTTGATTCTTGTGCAGCCTTAATTTTCGAATGCGCGTATCGCGTCACCGTGTTTGAGGTAAACGCTAGTGTTTATTCGACGTGTTGTTTCGTCTAAGTAAAAGCGCGTAGCCCACATTGTGCTTAACAGAGGTATCATTGCATACGTTGTTGTTAGGTTAATGGCCAAGGTGATGTACGCGGCTAGAGTGGCGGCGACTCAAATCTGCAGGTGAAGTTTTTTTTTCTCTAGCTTCGACAATTTGCACTCCATGGTGTTGCCATCACCCCGTCAGCCCTTGAATATTCAACTTTTTCAAAGTGGGGTCCAGTTTTGCTGCAACAGGGGCCACTACCTTCCAAGAACATGTATGTGCGAAAGTGTGTCTGTGCTGGCAGGGGGTTTTGCTCTTTCCGGGGAATACGAGTGAATAGCGTGCCAGGCTTTTCTTTCACAAAGGAAAGTAATGCGTCCATCTTTTCTTTCATGGGACTCTAATATAATATAAACAAGTTATATCTATGCCTATTACATGCACGCAATAGAGGTAAAATAAAAAGAGGCAAAAATTGAGACTTCCTAATATGATATCGTTAAGGATGATACAATGTCTTAAAATAATAAACGTTCCTCTCTTTTTTTTTTGCTCAACCATAGTTTTAGCAGCGTCGCTTCACTGACGATCACGATCGATGTAACTACTGGTGATTGATCATGATCACTGCGTCGATAATGATCGATGCAGTGATATTACATATCTCGCGTCATTTCCCGGTTTGAAAAACGTTGCAGGGCATTTTTATGCAAAGCGTTCGTACTTCGAGTGTGAGACAAGTGCTTACGCAACGGACACTCTATTCTGGCACGTAGTTATGAGCCGGTGGCGATAGACGCTGTTAAAATAACGCAGCTGTGCCATTTGGCACACGTCGAAATAATTACACGCACGCACGCACGCACGCACGCACGCACACACACACACACACACACACACACACACACACACACACACACACACACACACACACACACACACACACACACACACACACACACACACACACACGCGCGCGCGCGCGCGCGCGCGCACGATGATTACGATTTGCTTTTTAATGCATGCACCAATGCATATTCTCCCCACCTGGTTTGTTTACTCTCGTAATGTGTGACGCTGGCAGGTCCTCTCAGTTACTTTTTTTTCTAACACCTCGCCCGCACTTACAACACTCATATAGGTGCACAACACAGCGCATATCGCAAACGATCACCAAGATTCTCACGTTGCGACACCCAAGTAACAAACTCACACACGCACATGCGGCACCGCTGATGCCACACCTTTTGCGGGCGCTAAATCACAGATGCGCACATTCACAAGTCAATTTTCCCCTTACTGCACACGAATGACCACGACGACAGTCGTCGAGAGTGGTCATCCTAGCGACGCAGATAATAGACGCCGTGTTGCTTCTTCACGCACCGACGGAACGCGGTCAAGCTCTGCCGCTTCGGTGCACTTGAAACGCTGCGAAATCATAAACGCCAACATCGAATGACGGCCGAAGACGACGATGGTGAGTGCGATTGAATGAAACAGCCTCTTATTTTGCCTTGCAAGTGCGCCAACGCTGGTTCGGACGCCATCACCGCTGATCTTCCGCTGAACCGGGCTTCGTTCTGAACCGGGCTCGTCCCTTCGGACTCTTTCGGACGGTGGTTTGGCTGAGTTTTTGGGTGAATTTGACCTGTTGAAACTAGCTGACGTGGCATATTACTTCTTTAAGCAATCGAATTAGTGCTAATGTCTAATTCATCTCCTGGCCAAGGGCATAGCCCTTGATCAGCCTCCTTGCCTAATGATGAATTGCCATTGGAATGTTTTTTCCGCAGTGGTGTTGGAAGCATCCCTGTTGCGCTGGTGCCCTCGAGTGGTGGATTTATTAGGCTCAATAACCCGAAGGCGATCCAGGTGGGGTTGCAGGCCATGACGCCGCACTTTCAGCTGATAAGTGATGTTCGTCAGTTCGGAAGAGGTGGTTTGGTATGCAGATCGTCAGATCCTTCGTGCGTTTCTGACATCCTAAAATGCAAGACATTTGCTTCGGTCCCGGTAAGTGCATTTATCCCGCCTCATTTAGCGTGCACTAAGGGAATTGTACGAGGAGTCGACTCTACATTAACGCCCGCTGAGACTCTGGAAAAGCTGTCTGATGCTGGGGTCATAGCTGTGTACCGATGCAACCGATTAGTTAACGGTGAGAAAGTCCCCACTGAGTCGGTTATTGCTACCTTTGCCGGCACTTCCTGTCCATCCGAGTTGAAAATATGGCCGCTCATTTTCAGAGTCGAACGTCTCGCTTCGCGTCCTCTCCAATGTCAAAACTGTTGGCGTTTTGGTCACAGTGCAGGGGGCTGTAAATCAAATTCACGTTGCCGCATCTGTGGCGATACCCACCCATCGAAGGAGTGCATCGCCGAAATCGAAAAGTGCTGCCTCTGTGCAGGAAATCACGCGGCCGATTATCTGAACTGCACCGCAAGGTCCAATGAAACGCAACTTCTAGAAATCATGGACAGACGTCGTTGCTCGCGGCGAGAAGCAATAACAGTTGTGAAGGATAGAGCCTTTGGATATGCCGGAGTCGCGTCGAGGCACGAACAACTAAGTGAGACGAAGATTCTTAATCTTATTGAGGCTGCAGTAGAAAAGGCGATGTCGAAAGCGCTGGAACACATAGTTACGAGCGTGAGTGAGTGCATCTCTCAAGTGTTTTGCTCACAGATGACACAGCTGGCTTCTGCGATAGCAGTACCGATGGCCAAGTCGGCACCTTGTGCAGTGGAAGTTATACCGAATTTAGCCCCACAGCGACAATCCCGCGAGGAGAAAACCCCAATTTCGTCCGTACCTTCTACGTCGACCCACGTGGAGGATCAGAATGAAATGGACGTATGCCAAGATTTCAGGCGTCAGAAGCGCACTGGATCTCCATTAAAATCTCCTTGCCCAAACACAAAACCCAAAAAGGGCAGCGAAAATGCCAGTGCACTTTTTAAGGAGAGTATTTTAGAAGCTGCCGTTGCTGAAGTGTTTCGCTCGTCAACATAGATACCTTGAAAGTACTGCAGTGGAATTGTAGGTCTCTGATTTCTGCTTCTACTGACTTACTTTGCTTAATTAATCAGTTATATCCGGATATAATCTTATTACAAGAAACCTGGCTTAACCCTGTTAAGAATTATCATTTAAACAATTTTAGAGCATTTCGGTTAGATCGTCCATCACTAGGAGGTGGTCTAATTATACTAGTCTCGAATAAATTTTGCCGCACAGCGAGCATAGCTTTTCAGCTTATGTCCACAGACTGTGAAATTTTGGCAATAGACCTCCTTCTGCCCGGGCACCACCCTTTTTCACTTATAAACGCATATTTTCCAACGGGTTTGCATAATACTCAACAATTAGATACTGCCTTAGCTAATTGCAAGAATGATTTCCTTCTGACTGGTGATTTCAACTCACATCATGTTTCATGGGGATTTCGAACAGACCATTCTGGTACTCTTCTGTGGGATTGGATGATTAATAAAAATCTTACCTGCCTAAATGATAGACAGCCTACTTTTATTCGCGGACGGACACGATCGGTATTAGATCTCACGTTTTGCAGCCCAAGTGTTTCAATAAAGTCTTGGAAAACAATTGATTTCTCTTCAAACAGTGACCATCTTCCTGTATACTTTGAAATCTCATGTGCTGTGAAATCTATTGAAAGGACAAAGAAAACATTGATCAATTACAAAAAATTTAAAGACTGCTTGCGTTCCAACATTAGGGCAGTGTCCAGTGGTCAAAATGAAGACCTCGGCAGAAATCTCTGTTCTGCTTTAAAAATCTCCAAGAACACTTCAGAATTTGTAATTGCTTCGTCGTCATCCAAAAGTGCCCAACCTAGTAGATGGTGGAATGATGAGTGCACACGAGATTATAGAAGAAGAAAAGCCGCATGGAAAAGACTTATATGTAATCAGAGTCCAAAAAATTGGAAGGATTATCAGTTCATTGCGGCAACATTTAAACGCACTGTATCGCGAGCGAAAGAGCAATATGACCAAGAACATTTCGAGTACCTGTCTAAATCAAATAACAAACGTGCTTTATTCAACTTCCTTCGTGGTAGGAAGAAGACCCCTATACCAGGAAACGTTGACTCAGTAGTTTACACCTCACAGGAACTACAGCAATCATTGAATCAGTTGGCTAAAGAATTAGAAAACAGGTTCTCAACGCATCTTCCTAATTCGGCTTACACAACAACCATCTATGACTATACAGAAATATCGACTTCCGAATTAAATCAGGCTATGGAAAGATTGCCAAATGCAGCACCAGGCCCCGATGGAATAACAAATACAATGCTAAAAATATTTCACAGGGAATATCCGAATGATCTGTTAAGTCTCGTCAATTATTCCCTTAGAAGAGCATGGATCCCTTCTGAATGGAAGATTGCGAAAATTGTACCATTGCTTAAGAAACAGGGGGCAGGCTATAATTTAGACAACATACGACCGATAGCCTTAACATCTAATGCAGTAAAACTTATTGAAAGGGTACTTCATGGTCGTATAATTAGGTTTATTAACGAGAAACAACTGTTGAGTTCTTCCCAAATTGGCTTTAGATCTGGATATTCCATATGGCATGCGCATGTAGATCTGGAAAGTCGTATTCATATTGCCCGTCACAAAAAGCACTTTGCGGCTTTAGTAACGTTAGACATATGTAAAGCATATGATAGTGTAGAGTATTCTATCTTGACTAGTCAGTTATGGAGTCATGGACTTCCACCTTATATAGTAGCATGGGTGACGGAATTTTTAAGTAGAAGAGAATTCTATTGTTATCAAGGCGGTTTCTCTTCCTGTAAGCACAAGCAAACCCGAGGTGTACCTCAGGGGTCAGTACTTTCCCCGGTTTTATTCAACATATTGCTTAGTACCATCCCCGTTCATCCAGAAGTGAAAACCTATGTTTATGCCGATGACATTGCTTTCTTTGCTATGTCACATGACTTCCACTGTCTCTACACTATCTTGCAAACATATCTTAATAAAATAGAACATTGGTTGGATGGATTGATGTTGAACCTCAATACCGGTAAATGTGCTATTCTCGTTTTTCCAATCAAAGATCCCGTGCACATATCTATTAATTACAAGCTTCAAGATATCCCACAAGTACAATCATTGAAATATCTTGGAGTTATGTATAATGAGCATCTAAATTGGCGCCCTCACATTGAATACATCGCGACAAAAGCAGTACGCGCGATGGGGGTATTGCGGAGGTTGAGCAATTGCAGATCAGGTATGAGAAGAAAGGCACTTTTGATTATATATAAAATGTATGTCCGACCTGTGTTGGAGTTTGGCTGCATTCTTTTTTCTGGTGCGCCAGCCTACAAACTTCGGCCGCTCGTTCTGTTGGAAAGAGAGGCTTTACGGCTCTGCTTAGGACTTCCAAAGTATACTGCAAATGCAGTGTTATACCTTGAAGCACGAATACCAACCTTATTATGTCGCTTTAACATTCTTACTGTGCAGACCTTTTTACGACTATATGAAGCACCGTTTAACCCTGAACAAATTATTTTTATTTCCAATCCTGACCTATTCTTCTCCGTGCATTGGCCCAGATTTACCAAACCACAAATAGTATTTGTTCAATCGTTACTTGAGCCCCTAAATGTACACGTTCGTGATCTGATTCCTTTAACTGAGCAACAAAATTCTCCAGAAATTGTTTACCATGATATCTTCCCAACTCACGCAAAGCTATTACCTACAGGCATTTTAAATGGTTTATTGCAGGACCATTTAAGTACTCTGCCAACAAATGTCATTATAGCAACGGACGCATCTCAATCACATGAAAAATCAGGCGTTGGAATATATTGCCCCGTACTTGATTGGTCATTTTCTCTTCGCTTACCGGACTTTCTTCCTGTCTTTCTGGCTGAATTCATGGCAATAATGTTAGCTTTGCGAAAGGTAAATATTTCCATTCCAGTTGTAGCAGTCATAACTGATTCATTATCAGTGTGCTCTTCTCTGTTCGCATCTGGTCACTCACCTATAGTGAAACTTTTTAAATCGTTAATCCCCTGTCATCTCCGAAGTATTCATTTAATCTGGACACCAGGGCACAAAGGTTTGTTGTTAAACGAAATAGCTGATTCTCTTGCGAAGGCATCCCTTTCGACACCAATTATTCCTATTTTCCCCCATACAGTATACATTACGGTGGCGCGATTTCGCACACTTAAAATCAGGCAAAATTTATCTGACCCTGCACTGACGGCTTCTCCAGAGTACAAACACTTGTTATTTCCCTGGCGCAGTGAACTGACTAAATCAAGGATGATGGAAGTTGTCATCACGAAATTTCGTTGCCGCGTTACCTCCCTCAATTTTTACTTGCATAGATCAGGCATATTGAATTCCCCTATGTGCATTTACTGTAATCAAGAGGAAACGATCAGTCATTTTTTATTACATTGTCGCCGTTTCGATTCATTCAGGCAAAGCATACTAGCACCACCTCTTCAAAGACTGGGCTTGCAACTATCACAGCCTGATCTTCTTTCATTTGGAGCCTCTACACTGGGTTTCAGCCACAGGGATGTTTTATTCGCCGTTCAAGAATACATCATTGCGACTAAACGATTTTCTTGCTAAATTGCTGTCTCAAAATTTGTCTTATTTTTTTTTCTGCAAACTTGATATCGGTATTTCAAATCAAAATTAAGTTACAAAAAAAAATTGTAGGAATGACACAATGCTGAAAGTTTAGGGCAAATTCACCTTAAAATCGGCCAATCCCCTTCTTTGGGTACGAGCCATTTCTACAGGGAAACAACAACAACAACAACAACAGCCTCTTATTGACCAAGAAACCACCACAAAAATTCGAATGGACGCCTGACTGTCTCGATGCAGTGGCACATCGCCTCTCGTCGCGAACGGCGCCATGCTGAATTTGTCATTGGTTCATCGTCACTCTTAGGTCATAGTAATGAGCGGCCGCAGTTGGACGCGCATAATACAAATGGACAGTGGTACACTTCATTTTTTATTGTTAGCTCGTCATGTTTCATAAAAAAAAGAAGCGTGCGTTTACAGCTGTAGTATATCTCACAGTGAAAGCAGCACGCGTTCATTGACATCAAATTTCTATAGGTCCAAGGCCCCAGTCGACGCTAAATTTTACTCTATAAGAGTTTCCCCTAAATCACTTGAAGGTACCATTACTCTGACGATGTAATTATTCTTCACGGGTACATTTATTCACGTTTCGCAGTTCCAACGCACGCCGTGCCATTGCAGCGCCAGGGCCGCTCTGATACCCTGGCGCGGACGAAGGCGCCCAAGCAGTTGCTCCTCTTCCTATATCAAACTTTGATTGATATGTGAGGTTTGACGTCCCGAAACCACCATATGATTATACACCGTAGTGGAGGGCTCCGGAAATTGCGACCACCTGGGGTTCTTTAACGTGCACCCAAGTCTGAGCACACGGGCCTACAACACTTCCGCCTCCATCGGAAATGCAGCCACCGCCGCCGGGATTCAATCCCGCGACGTGCGGGTCAGCAGCAGAGTACCTTAGCCACTAGACCACCACGGCGGGGCCTATAACAAACTTTCTCCGAAGCTTCGTGACCAGTAAAAGCATTGAAGGGCCCTGGTATTACATATTGTACGCAACAAAAAAGTACGTTCAAACGCCAACATTTCTGGAGCCTCCACCTAAGAAGTGAAAGAGGCTTACATGCATCCTGCTTGTCGGATACAGACAGTTTAAGTCAACTCTGTTGCACTGTCATATACGAACGCAAATGCAGCGCTAACGCCATGCAAGCGCTACTAAAAATAGCCTTCCTCACTGTGGTCAGAATGTCGTCATCGCCGTCGCGAGGCATATTAAATGCCCTTTTCTGGAGCTAAGGTCTCATGCACTCACATCTTTGCTGGTATCTTTACCGTCTTAGGACCCGGAACCCAAAGATGCCCAGGGAAACGACAAGAAACAGCAGACAGGTTTCTGGGAGACAACTGTTGCCGTTGTCAAGTATCCCAGGCTGCGGAAGATCGTCATCTTCTCATATCTTGGTTGGTGAGTGAGCCGCTCTGCCCGTGTTTTTGTTGTTTCCGATAAGAATGAGCCTATAAACTCTCTTGCTTGACGTTAATAAATCAGTGCGACATTACAAAACGCTGGGCTTAATTTTTGGATGAACTCACGATAACACCAAACATAATAATACTTGAGGTACAGCGCTGAAGTTATGTTTTATTTTTTTTATCCCGACTTTACGTCGAAAATGAACGACGCATTTTTCTTATGCTCTTATATTGCAACACTTTCTGGGGTAACAGTCACATGTTGAAATAAACATGGTATAATAATAATTGTATGGATTTAACGTCCTAAAACCACAATATAATTATTAGGAACGCCTCATAATGTAGGGCCTCGGAAATTGTAATTTCTTAGTGCTCTTTAACGCGCACTTACCTCTATATACACGATGATCAAGCATTTTCAACCCCATCAAAAATGCGGCTGCCGTGACAGCAATTTTATCCCACAACCTCAGGGTGAGCAATACAGGTAACACACACTATAAGCCCAGCTGATACAGCAACAACTACAAGCAAATAAGCCAAGTCCAGCCAACTCCAAGCAATAAGCGCATGCATCTTGCGATGTCCTTCTGAACACCTTCTATACGTTACAATGCTGACATTCCTCGTATGTGCAAAATATTACCCAGCACATACGAACAAATATTTACATGTGCCATCATGTATTTTGTAAGCATGTAGGCCAATAATTGCATACCGTTTTATCTGTCACACGTCACGCGTAGCGTATTTCGTAGAAACAGGATAGAGCTATTGAAAAGCATCTTAATGACAGCACTTACGAACCTTACGAATCTCACGAAGCATTTGGGTACTCCTTGATATGAAGGCCCAACGTCATGCCATTTCTCTGTGCTTGCTACGTTATTGGTTGCGCAACACACTCTACACACTTTTGGTTCATTTTTTTATTTTTTAGGATACTCATAATATATCTGCTAAAACAAAAATATACTTATATCGACTAATAACGAATACGAAGGGAGTAATATATGAAGCACGTTACCCGGAAATACATATTCAACTTTTTATTCTTGCCGATATTTAAGAGGGCAGGAGTGGCGATTTTTACACAGGAACAGCGCCTCCTGTATAGGCGCTGATAGGAAAAACGCAAATAAAAGTGAGCCCCACAACAGTCTGCATCAGAGCGCGACGCCTCAGCAGTAGTTTACAACGGAAGGGATAAAGAGGGATTAAATGAGATAGAATGAGAAGTAAAGTTTAGGAGAAAAGTAAAAACAGAGTATGTGCGCTCCACCTTTACCTAAAGTCCATAGGCATTTTTTGTTTTTTTTTTGGGGGGGGGGGGAGCGAAGCTTTTATGCTATGGTTTGTGCGTCCGCGATGTATGTAGTCGTAGTAGTAGTAGTAGGTAGCCACTTCCACGGCCGGAGGAGCAGCACGCGCGCACCCTTTTCAATAGAGGAGGAAACCCACGCACGTTAATCATAAATAAATAGATAGTTGCTCTTATGAAACAACTTACAGAGACGAGAATTGTTGACGTAATTGCCAATAAAATTTGCCTTGAATTTTATACCTAATAACATGGCAGCATATCCACGGAGTGAATGATGGAGAGTGGGGCGGAGCATTCGTCCGTCCATGCGTCCGTCTGTGTGACCGTCCATGCGTCTGTTCGTGCGCCCGTCCCTGCGTTCGTTCATGCATCCGCCCCTGCGTCCGTTCATGCGTCCATCCATGCATCTGTCTGTGTGTCCGTTCGTCCATCTATTCAACACTCCAAGTCCCACCATCTCGCATCTTTTTATCATATATTCCTCATATAGAAGCACCGCCATTGAGTGGACATTCCAAGGACTAAACGAGAGGTGGCACACACACACTTTCTTACGGCTTGCGCTTCGGGTCTACTTCCCGCCTTCAACCACCTTGAGTTCATGGTATATACTAGTTCACCGTATTCGTGGCACTGCGACCCAATGCTCGCTAAACCTTTTTAACACCAAGGAGGTTACGCCCAGCGAGTATAACGTAGCAACCTTTTCCTGTCAGATAGTGCTCAATGTACATGCCAGTGGCTGCTAATGTGAAATGAGAGACAGGAGGATTCAGCTTTTAATTTCTTACGGCTTGCGCTTCGTATCTGCTTCCCCCATTTAACCACCTCGAATTCATTCATGGTATATACTAGTTGATTGTATTCATGGCCCTGCGGCTCAACGCTCGCTAAACCTTTCTAAAACTAAGGATGTTACACCCAGCGAGTATAATGTAGCAACCCTTTATTGTCCGATAGTGCTCAATGTACATGCCAATGGCTGCTAAGGGGGATCGCAGCGTGCGCGTTGACTAAAAGGCGAATGCTCCTGTCTCTCATTCCCCATTAGCAGCCATTGGCATGTGCATTGAGCACTATTTTTTATTGTTAAACAACGCACAGAAGAAATCTCTCACCGGCACCGCCTTGGAGGTCAAATGTTATACCTATTTCGTGTATGTGCCACTGGTGGTTACGTACTATGAGGGACGCACAAGCCATGCCATAAGGAGCTTCACCCCTTAAAAAAAAAATGGGAGTCTGTTAGAAAAGTCCGTGCACGGAGGCCCGATCAGCGAGTGGTCGTCGGTGAGAGACCATCCGGCATGAAATACACCGAGCGTTTCGATAATTAATAGTCGGTTTTTCATATCCGGGCCGTGTCAGTGTGTGCAAGTTCTCTTTTTTGTGTTCTTCCTTTATGCGCATGTTATTCGGCATGCGTAGATCTAGGACGCTTGCATGTCTTGACCACCCCTTTAAGATATGTGCTCGCTTCTCCTACGAGCAGCAGTTGAAAAACTTACACTATCTTTCTTCTGGTTTATAAAGTACTATTTTTTTGCTCTGAAGGGTTAGCAGAGGCTTATCGTTTATCGAAGAAAACTCATATTTTTGACTGCTGGAACGCACGCATTTGATCTACATATATTAACTTTAAGATGACTTTATTCTTTGTATCCAGCCGAAATTGGCATGATAGTGGCATTGTTTTTCTTTCTGTATGCCTGAGGAAGTGTTTTTCGTAGCGGCCGACGAAAAAAAGAAACGGCAAACTTTACTTCAGCACCCTCACTGTGATGCGAACAAATTTAATACAGTTTTTTTATTATTCTCCTGTTTACAAAAAAAAAACTTTATTTACAGCATGTACAGAACACAAAGGCTTCATACCATTCCAGTAACAGGGCACATACACTTCGGCACATCTATATTTCAAGACTAACATCACTACGTTACAGTGAAGACATTTGCTATAATATACATGACAATGTTGGCATATATGTACACAAGAACTCAATGCGACATCATGATACAATGGTATAACGATACAATAGATTGATCGCGAACGACGCCGTCAGAGTCACAATGCAAATCCCTCAAAACATAAACATTTCTTGGAAGCACCGACGTTACCATCGCTCTTTCTCTTCTTTTATTTATAGCATTTTGAGGTAGCATACTCTGTAATCTACAGCTCCCGTTGTACTTCTCTCAACGTAGATTAGCAAAGCAGGCGTGCCTCTCGCTCTTTATTTCTCACTGCCTATTCGCTGTACCGGAACCGGTGCCGCCGAGTCTCCTGCTTGAAAAAAGTATAACCCTTTGCGTCATAGGTTCTGTGATATGTTTTTGTGCAGCTTCATTGTGTGTCTGTGCTACAATTCGAACGCCCTCGGCTTGGGCCGCCTGGGGTTGAACCTGTACGCCATCTACTCGATTGCGATCGCCTTCGAAATGCCCGTCAACATATTGTGCATCACGGCGCTGGATATCCTGGGCCGGCGTTGGCCCAACGCTTGCTTCATGCTGCTTGGAGGAGCAGTGTGCCTGCTGATGGCCATCGTGAGAACTGGTACGTCTATAGACGCAGTTGCCACAGGGTGGGAGTAACCTCCGCGGTTTAACTTGCGTGGGGCTTAGTTCACGTCTATAGGGTTCGTTCGTGCTTTTGAGGTTGAGACAATAATTTCCGCTTCACCTGCATTCTCTCGCAGTGGGAGCGTTCTTCATTGGCTCCACATCATGTAGTGAATGTTAGGTTTTAATCTGTTTCATCTTTACGTGGAATCTTTTTACTGTAATAATGCACCTTCAAAGAGAGTAAGGTTCAATTCTGGCCATTAAATTACTGCAATGTTATCAGAGTTACCTCTGCCTACAAGAACACTAAACTGTTTGATCCATTATTGATGTCGCGGTATGTTATTGCATCGCTACTTCTTCCTGTGGTTCTGGCCGTGTTACTTGCAGCTTATCTGCCACCGCAGACGTATTTTCTTCAAAACGTTGCTGGTAGACTATGACATAGGTTCCCTATACATCCTGAATCCACCAATCTACCCTTGTTTTCACTATTTAGTAAGACACTCTCAGCTGCTGCTATGTCTCACTGGATGTCTGTGTCTTTACGCGATTTGAGCCTGTAGCTACAAGATTACGTGCCGCAATTAATGATCACAAAAATAAACTAATGCCTACGGCGAACTTTAAAAGGATCTTTACCGATAGCATCGATAGTCCCGTGAATATATGAAATTCTTGCATCCGGGTAATTAGATGACGGAAATAAGATAAGGGCCGTTGGGCAACTTCATGAACGTCATGCTTAACGTTAGGCATTGATGACACCCTCACTCTAGCGAAACTGGAGTTTTCAGCAAAACTCCTTACAACTTTACCGATATAGCATCGATAGTCCCGTGAGTATATGAACTTCTTGCATCTGGGTAATTCGATGAAGGAAACAAGATAAGTTAGCCTTCGCTGTTGCAATATCTTGTACTTTCGAGCGATTTTCATCGCTGCTGATTATGCGAAAAATGTTCGGCATTTTGAATATGCGCTATTCAATTCGAGTACCAAATTGAATAGAAAGCTAACCTATTTGGCATTCAAGATTTTCGAATGCTCTAACATCTTTAATAATTAACTAGCAAGAGAGAAAATGCAAGGACCGAAAGGGAGGTTCAGCAGACGCACATCCAGTTTGCTACCCTGCAATAGGGGAAGGTATGAAAGGGGGAGATAGAAGAAGAGGGAAAAGAAAGATACACAGAAACACGAGCACACTAGGGGGAACACATGTAGTTTACAGGCGGTTACTCACATTTGTTGAGTTCAGGTGCGTCTGTTCTGTTCTGTTCTCTTTTAACTGTTTTGCTGTGGAGAGGTTGAGAAGCCTGTTGCCTCGGCTACTCCATATCACAAAGTTCTGCAGCGAAAAATAAAATAATAATACAGAACGGTACCCAAAAATTAACAATACGGAAAAGGAAAAAGAAAACACATAATAGCACACTGAAACCAGTTCAAATAACAGGTGCTTCAGTAGCGCTTTAGTAGCTTTCTGTGCTATCGAAGCATATGTCGAAGGTCTTCGAAACTTCTGTACCGAAAATGGTCTGAAGTCCAGTTGGTTCAAACCACCCGGCAAGGGCATCGCTGGGCGTCGTACCGAGTGCAGCTGCACAGGACGTGTTCGATCGTCTCTTCAGCTCCACAAGAGTCGCATGTAGAGGTGTACGCCATACCGATGCGAATAGAACGAGCACGCCTTTGTGAATGCAACACCCAACCAACGATGGCATAGCAGTGTTGCATAGGAGCGGAAAAGCTATACGATAGTTGTGGTAGTTTGAGCAAATAGTCAATTTCATATAGATGATACCTTTGGAAGCTGGTGAACGACCAAATTAGCCAGCAATGCCAGAAAGTATACTGTCTGACATAGCTGGTTAATTTGGCGTAGTCATGTATGACTACGCCTTGCGGTACGAAGTTGGTCCGAGCAGCAAACATCCACGATCAACAATGTGAACATTCAGTTTTACGAATGCGGTCGACACTACGCAACGTGTCTCAGCCTGACTTTATTAACGTTTGTATGACGTTGTTTTCGCACTTGATCTGGTTTATGTTTTGTACCCCTTATAAGGAAACACATTTCCGTTGAGAAGCGACAATGATTTTCCTATGACACGCCTTCTAATTGTGCGGTGTACGATTGCAGTAGGAAAAGAAAGGGAGCCTAGCACTACCCGTCGCAGGGAAAGAACTGAACGTTTATCATAGGCAGCAGGTCTAAATGCTGTGGAGGTGTACAGCTAAGTGGAGCGTATGGTGCTGTCTTGTAGTTTCTTATATACTACCGCATATTGCGTACTGAGCGACCTTGGTAGCACAATAACAGCACAGGATTTTTCTAAGCACGGTCAAACATGACAAATTGTGAGAAAAAATCCTCATGCATGTGCTAGACAAAGCGTAAAGTTCCTTTTCTCTGTGTCGCAGATGATCCGACGTGGACGTTGGTTATTGGCGTCGTCTCGATGATGTCTTTTGCGGGAGGCTACAACATCACGTTCCAAGCGTCCTCTGAGCTGTATCCAACGGTGATCCGAGGACGTGTACTCTTCCTTCAGCGCCTCGTGGGCGACATTGGCAGCCTCTTGGGAGCCCAAGTGGCGTCCTTGGTAAGCGTTAAGTTCTTAAGTTCTTCGTGTTCTACTTATGCCAGGCAGATGGCACTTCCGGCATGCATACTCCCTCATAACGCGCTTGCCTGTATCCCGCAATTTTAGTATTGCCGTGTTGTAGCAAAAAAAAAGCATATATAAGGTTAGAGCTTGCCCCAGAGGAACTGTTACTGTCTTTCTGTCCACGTCTAAGTAGTGGGCTCTCATTTCAAAACAATCATGGATCACCAACTCGCCCCATAAACCATATTGACCAGTGGAACGCCCGTACTCGAAACAAACCTTTCAGATAGTTTTGAAGCCCTTTCATTGGGGGGCACACTATTCAATTCCTGTCCGCAAGTTTTAACCAACTTTTTAACACCTCAAGTTTTCAACCCTGTGAGTTAGTTAACCACCAAGTTAGCAGCCCTGAAGTTTAACTAATGTTTTAAACAGGTACCCCACTCGGACGATTGCTGATGACGAATAATAGCAGTGATATCTAAATTCAAAATTCCCTCTTTATTCTGGCTGTAGGAGATAACTACGTACGATTAAATATCATAGCGACGGATTACGCCGGTAATCTGCAAACTCTGTTGCAACAGAACTGTCTTTCCTAACAATAACACATCGAGAATTTCGACTCGATCATGACTTGTCGGCCAAGATCACTAGACTTTCACATGAGAGGGTCTGAGTTTCACGACATGCACGCTGATTGTAAGAGTCCGTCGAATCAAATATAGAATCGCTCGGATGAACAGTGTAATCGGCACAAAACTGAATATGACTCACGCCAGTGCATACAATTTTGTGCGCACAATTCTAATACGTTGAACGGCGGTACCTAAGATGTTCGGCTCCCACGCAGACCGAGTACGACAAGTACCTGCCCATGATGGTGATGGGAGTGCTGAGCTTGATCGCTGGAGTGCTCCTCTTCTGTCTACCTGAGACCCTAAACCAGGCGTTGCCTCAAAGCATCGAGGACAGCGAGAACTTCGCCCGAGGGCAGTCGTTTTGCTTCTGCCCGCTCGTGTCTGCGAGGCGGAACCGCCGCAAGGCACGCCGCCAGACAGAAACAAACGGCAACGGCGTGGTAGGACACAATATTCCATTTCTTCATAGAAAACCGAACAAGCTGACAGCGCTGTGACGCTTACTAGCCGCAGTTGCGGAGAGGATCACGTGGATGGCAAAAGATCAAGACGGGATACTGTCTCGCTCTTTCGTCGTCCATGGGATTCTTCGCGCTACTGTGTTAATTACGTATTATCGAGTAACCAATCACTATGTCCTTTTAACACGAACTCACTTACGTATCTCGATTTTTTAACTGCAACATTTCGTTTGTAATGCAGCCGTCGGAGACCGCATGGTTACATTGAAGAGTGTGCTTATAGGCTGGTCAGTGATTATGTTGCGGTTCATTTTCCCGATCACAATATAGTTGATTGATATGGGGGCTTTAACGCCCCGAAACCACCATATGTTTTTGAGAGACGCCGTAGTGGAGGGCTCCGTAAATTTCAACCGCCTGGGTTTTTTTTTAACGTGCATCCAAATCGGAGCACACGAGCCTACAACATTTCCGCTTCCGTGGTAAATGCAGCCGCCGCAGCCGGGATTCGATCCCGCGACCTGTGGGTCAGCAGCCGAGTACCTTAGCCACTAGACCACCACGGCGCGGCGATTACAATATAGTTCATCCTATTTGAAGCTTTGACTTTTTGAAAAATGAATATAAGTTAAAAGAGGCAGAAGAATCTTCCATCATAATTATTAAAAGCGACGTAAGGGCTTGTGTCGCTAGTGTCGCGAAGATAAGGACCCACATAAACAACTAATACATTTAGCACATCGAATTGTTTTTGGTAGAAGCTCTCTTGGTAGATGTCGACGACAAACTATAGATAGACAAATAAAACCATTCTGGTGGCACGAGACGATAAGCCATCGTAAAGGCGAGCACCCAATACATTTAAATACATCCAAACAGAATTGCCGATAAGCTTTCATAGACGGACAAAACTGCAGGCAGATGTTTTACTTCTTAACTGGGTGGTGAGCTATACATATATTACACGCAGCTGTAGCGAACCGTAGCCTCAAGCGACTTACGCCTACGCATCAAAGAATTAAAGCTTGCATCTCCCACATGTCGGACAACCATGCTCATACATGAAAAAAAAAAAAATGTCAGACTACGCAAAGTCTAAAATAGTTTGTGCTGTTCGAGATCGGTGCCTAAATCCGAGCGCGCTGAAAGTAGGAAGTTGTATTATCCCGCCGCAAGACAGACGCGCATGAATGTGTCTCACGCTCGAAGAGAGATGGCGCTAAAAGCCTTAAGAGGATATTTTATAAGAGGACGGATATATCATATTGCCACGATGTCATGTATCTCGGAGCATTGCCAGCACAGTTCGTGTTTTGCATTCAAGACGCCGAACGTCAATTTGTGTTCCGTAATGGCCGAGAGCTAATGTCACATGCAGAGATGGTCTTTAGGCGGCTGTTACCCTGGCAGGTAAAATGACTGCTGTGGATCGTCAGGCGCTGTCTTAATAACACCGGCGCTTGTTCTCAAGATGCAGGCCGGCGCATCCAAAACAAGAGAGCAGCACAAGCAGCGTCTCGTGGCAGACAAATTACATATAACGAGTTCTGCTTGCATAAAGGCATCAACCTGCCATTAGAAAGGAGAAAACCCCAACACTTGCTTCTGAGGACTGGGAAACATAAAGAGAACATCGTTTCCGTCGCAACTTGTAAGAATACGTTCAACGTTCCCTTTCACTTTTGCGTCAGTTCATGACGTTTGCTGGCGGTATTGGCACGGGTTTTATACCTTCTTTCCGTGAAGATACGTCCAACGTAATGTGCTCCTAACGGCGAACAAGTTACATGAAAGCTTGGTGATCAGGATGGTATAACCGCCTTTGACTTAGCAGTTCTCTTCTCTGCAACGTAAAATGCAATGAAATGAATATTTAATCACTTTTGTCCAACTAATCATTAAATGATACGCGTGACCTCACAGTTCATTTTTTTTTCTGTTCCTAGCACCAGGAAGCGAAATCCTCGCCGAACAACAGCGTTTTGCAAGCACGCCTGTGAAGTTCTGTAAAGTAACGAATACATCGGTAACTGGCGAGAAGGTGCCCACCAAAAGCAAGTGCAAGCTGCCCTTGTTCCATATGTTCATCATTCGACGGTGTCAGTGTGCACTTCAATTGAACTGCTGCCAACTGACCAAAGACGACCGCTAAAGAAACCTTTGGGAAATCCTGATTTTCCTGTTCCTCCCTTGACATTTTATTAGGAGTTAGTCGTTTTGTTGTTGTTGTTGTTGTTCACCGAAATAGTAAGCTCATACTAACCTATGGTGAGCTGTTGGTGAGTTCAAAAGTGCATAGTTCACAAAAAGAAGAAGAGCAACAAAACTGCATCGTTGCCACTCTAGCCCAACACAGCCTGACCGTGCGAATGCATTGCCAATGCTCCCACGGGCCCCTGCGTGATTCAGCACGGTTAAGTTAAGGAAAGCGGACGCAAAGCCTACCGGCGCCAATAAACAACTATTTCCTTAAGAGACACGTCAAATTTATTTAATTTCAAAACACAAATCTCTTCACGCATGGAACCACTAGAATCCTTCGACGTGGAACCATCTTTTTATATTTTTTTTTTCAAAGCCAGACAGGCATGCAACACGCATGTGCGGGAGCTGCAAGGACGTCACATCAGGGACCCAACAGGCCGTGAGCAACAACACCTTGACAAGGCCACACGCTCCACTGTAATTCTTCCTCATCGCTTATTCGGTTGATTGCCGGCTGGCACACTCCGACGACGCGCCTCGCGATTTCCTACAACTGAGCGCCAACGTAAGAACGTTGCTGTAACGTGTACGTATCCGCCGCCATACTGAAACGTATCGTTGCCTGCCTTGAGAAAACCCTATACTCGCGCGAACGCCAGAAGAAAATTTGTACCAAAAAAGACTTTACCGAAAGAAAACGTGGAAATTTAAAACGATTCCCGTGTTATTGGCCACTGCAGAAGCGTGGAATAAAGAAAGGTACGGTATACGCCGCTTTCTTGACTAACATAACTCAATAATAAAACAGGACTATTGAAAGCTTTTTTATATATCTTAAAGTTAAAAATTGCTCATTAAACTTAGAAATGTACACATACACTTCATATACCAAGTGTTGGAAAACACTATATATATATATATATATATATATATATATATATATATATATATATATATATATATATATATATATATATATATATATATATATATATATATATATAGATGGCGCTGACTGTCGCTCCTACTTCTAAAAATTCACAGATAAACCCAAAAAAGTGGATGGAGGGAGTGCCGCTGTAATAGCTCAGTGGTTAGAGCATCGAACGCGTAATTCGAAGGTCGTAGGTTCGATTCCTGCTTACAGTTGGTAATTTTTTCATCCACTTTTCTTTCTTCTTATTTACATTCCATTAATGTTAATAACTTCCCCTGTACATTCCTTGGCATTACTGTCTGTTATATCTCATTATTATTGTGTTAAAAACACGGAAAAACGAGCCCTTAGGTATACACTTCTTTCCCTTATATATATATATATATATATATATATATATATATATATATATATATATATATATATAAACAACGGAGGTTATGTGCACAGAAAAATAAATAAGGGCTGCATCGAGGCCGAAGTTTCTTGAAAGGTTCCCTGTGCTTCTATAGACGATTTTACATTAGTCATAAGGGCACCCTCAACTAGGGCCGTTGAACGAATATTTTCTTGTTCTTTTTCAACGTCACTTGAAACTAGCTAGATCGTGAAACGTATAATGCCCTAACCAACTGTTGTAATGCTTATGCATCTACCGTAGCGCTGTTTGTTTAGTCGGTAAAGATACAAAACTACAAGGATGATCGGCCAGTATGGTGGCACCGAAACCTATCCGTAAAGTAATCTATAGACCCACAGAGTTTCCTATATATACACTAGAGGGAGTTCTGGTGCTAGTGTCTATGGGAGCTGCAATGTATGGCGCTTCAGCGAGCATGCATGGGAACGATGCGCAGTACATGAATTTGTCTAATGTTCGTACTTTCAGTTCCGTTGGGCTTCGCGTGAGTTGCAGCCGCTTTGTTATCAAGTGACCAACAGCAAATGTTTGACAGTTGCACTTCATCACCTTAGCCGTATAGGCTCACGAATGCAAATCGGGTAACGAAGTCCAAATAGTTTGTTTTTATTTCTCTAAAAAAACAAAACATTGCAATAAACGAAGCCACAAATGCATTCGAGGTCCGCAAGAATGAAGACTAGGAAAATTCATGTACTACACATCATTCTATATCGCTGAACAATCGCACCTCCGGAGTCCCTTCTAGTTAACTTTACGAAACTCTATGTATAGATCCTATTTGTAATTCTGCAAGTTCCTGCTTCGTAGGTAAGTACCGGTGAAATTCAGCTGGTATATACTTTCCTCTTGAAAGATAGTGACAATCTACCATTCATGATTTGAGAATGCTTGCCGAATGCGTTACACACCAATCTTATTCTTCTAGTTACTTCAATCTCGTGGTTCGGCTCCGCGGTTTCTACCTGTCCTAAGTATATGTACTCTTCTACAATATCAAGTGCGCTGCCACCTATAATGAAGTGCTGCTCTCTTCCGATGTTGTTGTAAATTACTCTTGTTTTCTGCAGATTATGTCAAGAACTACCTTTTTGCTCTCCTTGTCTAATTCAGTAATCATGAATCACAATTCGTCCCCTGAGCTACTCCGCAATGCAATGCCATCGATGAAGCGCAGGTGATTGATATACTTTCCGTTAACTTGTATTTCCAACTTTTTCCATTCTAGGACTCTGAAAACTTGTTGTAAGCACGCCGTAAATAGCGGTGGGGAGATTGTATACCCTTGTCTTGCATTCTCCTTTATTGGTATTCTGTCGCTTTCCTTAAGGAGCACTATGGTGGAAGTTGATAAGCTGTAGGTTTCTTCTAGTATATTTATAAATGCTTCGTGGGCGCCCTGATTCCGCAGTGTCTGCATGACTGCTGATACCTCTACTGAATCAAATGCCTTCTCGTAATCTATGAAGGCTATGTGTAGTGGTTGGTTGTATTCTGAGCACTTCTCTATCGCCTGATTGATAGTATGAATGTGGTCGATTGTTGAGTAGCCTGTACGAAATGCTGATTGATCCTTTGGTTGATTGAATTCTAATGTGGCCCTCATTCTGTTAGCAATGACCATTGTAAATAGCTTGTATACGACGGAGAGCAAGCTGATTGGCCCGTAACAATTCAAGTTTTTTTTTCATTCTCTTTACAGTGGGTTAAGGTGATGTTTGCATTCTTACAAGATTCTGGTACCCTCCACGCCAAAAGAGAGATCGTAAACAGGGTGGCCAGTTTTTATAACACAATCTGTCCTCCGTCTTTCAGCAGATATCATGTTACTTGGTGCTCACCAGCAGCCTAGCCTCTTTGCATTCCTTCCAACGCTTTCATAACTTTTTCTGTCCTTACTGGTGCTATTTCATCTGGCGTACATCTCATTCTTGCATTATGGTCGTGGTTATCACGACTACTGTACAGATATCTGTAAAACTCCTCCGATACTTTAATTATCCTATCCATATTGGTAGTTACTTTGCCTTCCTGGTCCCTAAGTGCATACATCTGGTTGTTGCCTATAACAAGTTTCCTCTTCACCCTTTTTTATGCTTCGTCCGTTCTTTAGAGCAAGTTCAATTCACACCATGCTATGCCTTTTTACATCACATACCTTACTTTTATCAAGCAACTTCGAAAGATCTGCCAGTTCTAATTTGTCTGTGGTGTTTGAGGCTTCCGTGCTTTGACGTTTATTAATGTTGACGTTTCTTAATGACGTTTCTATAACTTGAGAACGATGCAGCGAGCAATGACAAGGAAAATGATAGGTGTAACCCTAAGGGACAAAAACAGAGCAGAGTGTATCAGGGAACAAACAGGTGTTAAGGACATTATAGTCGAAATCAAGAATAAATGGTCATGGGCAGGGCACGTAGCGCAAAGGCAATATAACCACTGGTCATTGACTGGATTCCAAGAGAACGTGAGCTGGTGAAGAGGAGACAGAAAGTTAGGTGGGCAGATGGGATTAGAAGGTTTGAGTGTGTAAAGGGGCAGCAGCAAGTATACGACTAAGTTGACTGGCGGAACATGGGAAAGGTCCTGCAGGGGGCGTATTCAGGATGATGATGATGATGTATAGACCAGATTCTTTTTCTTGCACAACCGCGTTTAGAGCAAGCCTGTACGTAACCTTCAAATCAAATAAAATTTACTTACACATTCAAGTGATTTCGAAGACGGTGAACATCAACCAACCAGGCTTGACATGTTTTATGGCTCTAGTTGATTCCAGCTGTCACGTGTCGGTTCGGTTACGTCACAGCCGATGACGTGTTAACATGTGTCAAGCAAGCAATGAGGACGAGTTGGACGATATCGTGATCGTTCTTTCGTCCATTCCACGCGATCGGCTGCCACTGGTCAAAGATGGCTACCCCCTTTGGTCTTAGCATGTGTTCATCACTTGATTGATTGATATGTGGGGTTTAACGTCCCAAAACCATCATATGTATATGAGAGACGCCGTAGTGGAGGGCTCCGGAGATTTCGACCACCTGGGGTTCTTTAACGTGCACCCAAATCTGAGCGCACGGGCCTACAACATTTCTGCCTCCATCGGAAATGCAGCCGCCGCAGCCGGGATTCGAACCCGCGACCTGCGGGTCAGTAGCCGAGTACCTTAGCCACTAGACCACCGCGGCAGGGCAATGTGTTCATCACTTCCAGTCTATCTGTGACTCATCGACAGACACGTGACGAGTGCGATTATACTGAACAACTCACGGAAACAAACTTCATAATCTGAAAAAAGTATCGTAAGCACGCTAACACACTTCGCCACTTCTCATGTTCACCTCTACGCATAATTTCTCGCGCATTGTTACGTTAAATAGCTATGCCGCTGTTTGACAACGCCGGTAAGCAATAGTAGTTGTTGACAATGTAGTTATTTGAATAGTTAAAACTCTCCTAAGGAGCTACACTTCTATGACTACGCCCTCCTTTTTTTATTCGTTTTTAGATTGCTGAAGAATTCAAAAGAAGAAATAAAAAGCAACAAAAAATCAAATGACCAACGTATCTGCGTCGAGCAGACGAATGCTTAATCCTCTAGCCATATGTTCATTATTTTTGATTTTTCAATTTGAAGTTCAGACGAGTTATTCGTGTGGAAGTTGTATTCTGTATCGTTAACTTCACATCCCGTCCAACAATGGATTTCAGTAGATAACAGCTGGACAAACTGTACATGCAAACGTGGTTTGCTTGAGGGGTCCACATCTAATTTTTCAAAATTAGACAGTCAGCCCTGTAACCACAATTTGCGTTGCATTGACACTATGCATTGGCCTACAAAGGGTCTTCTGTCATAGCAGTTTCAACTTCCAAGGCATGGCGTTGCTCTGAGGTAGAATACCTGACTGCTTCGCTGAATGTTTTCGGTTTTATTCCTGCTGGGATCCTAGTTGTTCTACTCTTTGCATTTGTCGGGTCAACGTGGCTGATGTCAGTTTTTCTTGACGTATCTAAATTACCAATCACAATTTATTCATTTTAATGAGTTCATGAAACACTTCTACACGAAAAAGACATCATTTTTTCCACACCGCAAAAAGCTCAACGCTTAAGATGCCCCGTACTAATTAATATCCTATTCTCGCTTTCATGCACTGCCTGCACCCAAGTGAATTTAGGTCACAGTGTCCTCACCGAGGGGGAAGTGCAATCTAAAGCACATGCTCTGACGCTGCTACTCGTTACATGGAGACAAGGACCTCAAAGAAAAACGGAGATCGCCCCTCATTATCTCGTGGTACGAACATCAACTTTGGGCTGTCCAGGAAGCCTGCGATATGGAGGTTAGGCTAAGTTTGAATGGCCTACATGGAAGCAGCCGTGTTGTTGCCCGAAATGGTGGCACTTCTCATGTTGCTCTGATTAAAGTTGTTTGTACCGTACTGTGGTTATCGCCATTCCTGGGAAGATGAAAAACGCTAGGCCTGCATGGAACGCGCAGCATTGTCACAGCGAAAGCTATAAGAACGGCCTTTCAGAGCCATTTCTCAATACTTTTTGAATAACTACTACAATCACACTTGATGGGTACCCACTAAGCCATATAAAATCATAATTTTTGTGTAGTATGCTAGCACTCACTATCATTTATACCTTTATACCTTTTTCCTTTATACATTTATACCTTTATACATTTATACCTTTATCATTCTTCGGAGAAGCGTGGTATCCGCTACATACTTAAAAATATTGTGCAATATTTTTAGGCTGTGGCTGATGACGAAGAATTATACCTGATGTGAGTATGCGTCACAGCTAATAGGTGAACAATAACAAGCTTTTGTAATGGGTTGGATCATTGGACAACCCACTTGTTACGCAATTATAAGCATCGTGTTATAAGCATCCTTTGATAAGCAATTATAAGCATCCTTTGATGTTCTAAAACGCTTTATTTCTCATATTAGTGCGATTTCTTTCCCGACATCAAGCCTGCCAAAATCACCGGCGTGACTCAGTGGTAGAATACTGGGCTGGCAGACAGTGGACCCGGGTTCGATTTCCTTAGTGTTTGAGTGCTTGGTGCTTTTTTTTTATTTGCTGAGTTTTTTACTGCGAAAGCTGTTATGAGGTCATAACACGGGTAATGTGCAGCACCGTAAATGTTTGCTGCCGCTGTCCGTAACCAGTACAGAAAAAAAAACACTCTGTAAATAAAAAACACCAATAATACAATGACATTGATTGGATGAGATTGCCTGCATCCCACGTCGCCGACGTGGGACACCGACAATCATGTTTCGAATTTGATGAGGGATCTAAGCCTGTCTAAGGCATTCGACTTAACAAACGGAGTTGTGTCGGAAGTGCTCCTGTGATGTTGCAAGATGGTGACGATGAAGTGCTATAGAGACATCTAAAAACGAGAAAGTCCGGCCTGATGCAAGTACGGTAAACTAGTTATAATCACGTCAATACTGTTAACATAAAAAAACGCAGCTGCCTCACTGAATTAGTATGCACAATGATTTCTGCCCAACGTTATTTTTTTTTCTTGGTCCAAATGGCCATAAATGAGGCAACTCGAAAAATGGCATCTGAATTTAAAACAAGAAATTACTTTTCCGGCATGAGGAGACACTAACTGTGACGCATAGACCCACACGATCAGTGTCGTATTGAGATGCATCCTCCTCTTCACTGGAGGAGGCCCGTCCCTGCTGAAGTCAAAGCACTGCCTCTTGCATGCGTGCCTGTTCATTCATTCTCGCCATTCTGTGGAGTCGTTGTCTCCACGCGCAATAAATATCGCGCACTTTGAGCGGCCTTGTCAGACTCCTCAGATGCACTTGAACCTTTTGGTCCTCGTCGCTTCCGAGATGTCGGTAGTATAGAGTCAATCGTTTTCGAAAAGCTTTCCTGGCTTTTCGCTACACAGTCAGGAATTTCGGGCAGCACCGGTAAAATCGCAGGCACAGCATCCGAAATGAGCGCAGGTTTCTTTTGTGCGTGCAACAGGTCGTTTCCTTTGTATTCTGCATGATATGTGGTAGAGATCGCTTTTTCCGGGAAATGCTTCAAGCACACATGGTCAGCAGGCTGCAAGGCTCTGCGAGCTCTCAGAATTGCCCCATCGCCACTTATCCAAGCGCTCTCGTTCCCGCGGTGCCTTGAAAAGCGACACATGCTCTGTACCAGCTCGCGATACCCCGACTTGCAATTCGGGACAAAACACCACTTGCCCATTTTGAGGCGCAACCAGCGACAAGGCCGCTCACACGCACTCGTTGTCATATGCAGCGTCGAGGTATACGTGCACTGAATCGCAAAGTGCGAATCGGCGTAACAAATTCACTGGCAATGCTAACAGGCACAAGGACAAAATCACAAAATAACATGCACACAAAGCTTTCAGGGAGACGTCCTTTTGCGCGAGAATTTCAGAATGAGCGCCGCAGAAATGGCCGGTCGTGGCACGCCATAGAGTAGCGCCATCTCAACTCGCGCGACGGAAACTACACGTAGCTCAAGGTCATCAGCGAACACAAGCTGCCCACGGCCTCTCCTTACGGGAAGCGGCGATTGTCAGCATCTAACTTATTCTTACTCCGTGGTCAAACAGCTGCTTCGCATCTAAAAATCAATGCCCGAGCACTGCGCACAAATGGTTAACCAGCGAAAGCTGAAGCGTTTGGTCCTGTTGTTCAGCAGGGGGTTCAACCCGACGCTAAACTGAAGCCTTTCACAACTATTGGTTACATGTTCTTGCTTCTTGACGGGGTTAGACACACGTTTGACTTGTGTTTACCATAGTGTTTATTTCACATGCCGCACATTGTGCCTCACATGATCACAGTCATGGAAGAGTGTAATGAGCGGTTAAATGCGTTTCACAGAGCGTTAATCTCAGTGGTTATTCTCGAATCACCGGTGCTCACAGACGTCGTAGCCGAAGCCGAAGTGCTGCTGGACGGACGGACGGACAGAAAAAATTTATTTAAAAAAAGGAAACCCTGCAGGGTTACCGGCCAGGGCTCAGGCCACCCCGATGTTTTGTGCGGTGAGGCATAGCCTTTCCACCGCTGTCCGGGCCCGCTGGATTGCCCACAGTTGGTCGTGCAGATCTGAGCTAGTCAGCGCACTTAGCCAACGCTCCTCGAGAAGGTCCGGTTTTATATTGCCCTCTCGGTATATTACTGTGACCTGTGTGCATTGCCATAGAATATGTGCCATATCGGCGTGTTCGTGCTTACAGAGGGTACAGATTGTTTGCGGTTATTGTCTGGAATTTACTCTGTTCAGGTGTACTGGATTTGAAAAGGTGCTGGTTTGCAATCTTCGCCAATCTGTTTCTTGAGATCTGTCTAGCTGTTTGTGTAGTGGCGGATATTCTTGTCGTTGTCGCTTATAATGTGCCAATATGTCTTGATACGTGACCAGTCTGTCTCTGTCGTCTTGTATCGCATATTCATTATTGTCATCACCTCCATCGTCCCCATCACCTCCACCGGAGTCGTCCTCCCATCTGAGGTGGGTGCGGGGGGCCGGGCCGTCGCTGTCCGAGTCGTGGTGGGTTAGGTCTCGCACGGTTCGGTGGGCCTTATCGTTGAGGTTTTGAGGGATGGTTGTGTCTTTGATGTTTAATTCCCCCATGTGCGCAGGGATATACTTGAGGTATTTGGGTACAATTTTGCCGTTCCAGAAGTCTTCTGCTCTGCGGTTCAGGGTTTTGGCTGCTTCGGTGGAAACCAACCCCTTCGTGAAATTCCTAATGGCCATCTTGGAGTCACTGATTATTAATCTGTCGTGTTTTCGACCATTGACTACGGCCAGTGCAATGGCCGTTTCTTCCGCTGCCTCCGACGATCTGGTCCTTACGGAGCTCGCGGTCAAGGTCTTCCCTTTTGTGCCTATGACCACCATTGCGAAGAAGGAGCCATGCACAAACCTATTACTGATGTTATTATTTCGGAATACCGGGCGGCGTCTACAAAAAGCACACCCTCCCGCGTGCCATGGTTTTTAGGGATCATTTTCGTGCGGCTTTTTCGTCTCTCAACGTTGTGTGCAGGGTGCATATTTTTGGGGATGTTTTCCGTAATTATCATGGACCGGACGTCCGGGTGAATCTGCGCCTTGGGACCTTTCATTCTGTGGTAATTAATGAAAATCTTTTCCATGATTTCTCTACCCGCCATGGTTCCAGACAATCGTTCGAGTTGCGCTATCATTTGCGCTTCAGTGATCTCGTCCAGCGTGTTATGTACTCCGAGTTGTAGCAGCCTTTCGTTCTTTGTGTATTGCGGTAGACCCAGCGCAGCTCTATACGCTTTTCTAATCAGTGCGTCGACTTTGTCTTTCTCGGCTTTGTTCCAGTGGGCGAACGCCGCTACGTACGCGACATGGCTGATCGCGAAGGCCTGGACGAGTCGTACAACGTTTCTTTCTTTAATGCCCCTTCGTTTACTGGATACTCATTGTATTAGCCTAACGGCCGCCATGACTTTCTATTCCAGGCGCGTTATAGTTTCCCCATTGGCTCCCGTGGCTTCAATTCAGAGACCCAGGACTCTGATCTTCTGAACCAAAGGTATTGCCGTGCCATTTCTAGTGGTTATCCTGATTCTTTTGTGTAACTCTGCTACGTTTCTGCAATGTATGTCCAGTCTTTTGGGGTGGTATAGTAGCAGTTCTGATTTGGCCGGTGAGCATTCCAATCCGGTGCCATCCAGATGACTCTCGACTACATGCACCGCCTCTTGAATTCTATTCTCCATGTCGTCTTCACTGGTGTCTTGCGTAGTCCAAATCGTAATGTCGTCTGCATAAATTGTGTGTTTGATGCCTTCGATTCGCTCTAATTTTTCTGATAATCCCATCATGACGAGGTTAAACAGCATCGGTGACACGACGGACCCTTGCGGTGTGCCAGCGCTGCCCATGTCCACTTGTATGCTCTCCTCATCGTCCAGTCTAACCGTGGCAGTTCTTCCCGTAAGAAAATTTCTGATCTACTTGTACGTGCGCTCGCCTAGGCCGAGTTGCGCAATTCGTTTTAGAATGGCTGCGTGCTCGACCATGTCGAAGGCCTTCCTTAGATCTAGCCCGATTATTGCCCTCATGCTTCGTCCAATGGGGTCTATGACTTGCTCCTTTAGTTGTATCATGACATCTTGTGTGGAGAGCCCTCTTTTGAAGCCGATCATGTTGCTGCGGTATACGTTGTTGGACTCAAGGTAGCCGTTAACCCTGTTCAGGCAAGCATGCTCCATTACTTTACCGACGCAAGAAGTCAGGGAGATGGGCCGCGTGTTCTGGATTTCTAGGGGTTTACCCGGCTTAGGAATGAGGATCACGTCGGATTTCTTCCATTCGTCGGGTATCTTCCCGTTTCTCCAGCACTCGTTGATGAAGACTGTCAAACGGCTCGTTCCCTGGTCGTCGAGGTTCCGGAGCATCTTGTTGGACACTTTGTCGGGACCTGGAGCTGACTTGGTCCTGATAGTCTGCAGGACTGCCCTGATTTCTTGCTGTGAAAAGTCTCTGTCAAGATCTTCGTTGGCAGAACCCGAGTATTCCTGGTGTTCGACTGCCGGGGGTCTGCCGAGATAAAGCTTGACGATTTCATCACCCATCTGATGGATGTTCCCTTTATACCTGTGTCTTAACTTGGTCATTTACGCTTTCACCGCCGTCTTGGTGGCCGACAAATCCAGCAGGTACTTGAGGATTTTCCATGTCTTGCCTTTGTTTATGTTGCCGTCCATGGCATCGCACACTTCATCTCATCCCTGATGGCATAGCTGGGTACAGTGTCTTTCGTTGTGTTTGTTTAGCTCGGCGAGTTTTCTTCTTAAATTTCGATTGTGTTTTTGCCTATGCAGCCGTCTCTGAATAGATTTTTTGACTTCGACAAGGTGTGCAAGCCTGCTGTCCATCCGCATTGAGAGGGTTCCGCCACACTCATCTTCCTCTTCTCATCGAGCCAACCAGTCATCCCACTCCATTTCCGTTGTGGCTTTTTCTACGTCTCGTAGAAGTTCCCTACTCCAGGATCCGCTAGGTGGCGTAGGTCGGTGAGGACGTGCTTACATCGCTCTCCGCTTTATGAAACGCTTTCAGGCGGAAATTTCATTCAAGTCTACTTGAAGAGTGCGTCATCTTTTCCGTGAAGTTGCGAGGACTTGAAGGACACCAAAATCTGGGACCTGGACCAGCTTCACGAGGAATTATCAACCTTTGAAGATACGACGTGCACGAACGCAGCTTACCGTATCACCGGCTTCGGTCGGCGGCGCCGGGACGCGTAACCGGGCGCGGTGCGGCGACGGGTGCGTCGACTGGCTTACTACTATTCGACCGACTTTCTCCGACATTTTCTGACCGAGTTGGAGGTCAATGGTGAGTGCCATTTAACCTCCTTTTCGGACTATGCGTCTTGCGCAGAGGAAAATGGAGGTCGGCCCATTCCCCTGTTTCTACTGAGCATGCATGCATAAGGACGCCTAGAAATTCTTCGTCTACATGGACGTTGACGAAGACCCTCCCGGCGCATCTCTGGTGTCGGAGAATCGACCGAGCGACGCGAGTAGCGTCTCGTCAAATGAGGAACCAAGTAACGACGCACGAGCGCCCAGCGCCGCGTCTCTCGATAACAAGAACGATGACGACGCGGATCTGGCTCTTACTTGGACGGGGGACGGCTGGCACACCATCATTTCACGCAGAAGAAAAAGAACCTTAAAAAAATGCCGTCATATCCACGAAGTGAATGATGATGAGTGGGCAAAGCTCCGGAGGTAAACCTGGTAAACTATGAATCCTCCGTACATTTTGCCCACTCGATTTTATTGCAACGCTCCCCCTAGCGTACGTCGCCGCACTATATCGAACGATGACACGCGCCATATGTGGCATCATTCCTATTTTATAACACCTCGCATCTTTCATAATCAACTACACGTACCACCGTCTAGTTTATAACGTCTTGCATATTTTGGACGGACGGACGGACGGATGGACGGACGGACAGATAGACGGACGGACGGACGGACGGATGGACGGACGGACGGACGGATGGATGGACGGACGAACGGATGGACGGACGGACGGACGGACGGATGGATGGACGGACGGACGGACGGATGGATGGATAGATGGATGGATGGATGGATGGATGCATGGATGGATGCATGGATGGATGGATGGATGGATGGATGGATGGATGGATGGATGGATGGATGGATGGATGGATGGATGGATGGATGGACGGACGGATGGACGGATGGATATGGCTGTACCCTTTAGATCGGGCGGTGGCTAGCGTAATACTTAGAACTGAACGAGAGGTGGCTACATACAGGGGACGCACAGCCCACGCCTTAAGGAGCTTCGCTCCTAAAAGCCAGAAAGAACCCGAGAAGGGACTAGAGAAGAAAAACGAAAAGTCAGCAGGCCATCCGCTTGCCGACGCAGCACGGGACAGCCAAGTCAAGCGGGATTTCCAGCGCAGAAAACGCCTAGGACCGACGCCCCTTCCAAAGGAAGACATAAAGGTTTTCCTGAGACCGCACAAGGGCCTCACAGTGAAAAATCTATTTGGATCCGAGCTCTCTATGGCAGTGATAGAGACCTGCCGGAAGAGCTTTGGAGAAGAAAGTTTTTTGCCGCGGGTCCACCCCGGATCTAACATCATAATATTGTCCACGCCACACGAACAAGTGGCGGGCAGGCTGAGAGAGATCAACCAATTGAAAATCAGAGGACGGATACACCCCTTCAATGCGTACGTGGCCGACCCAGAAGACGTGCTGCGAGGCATCGTTCACGGACTACCGCCCGGAACCACTCAGGCCAACCTGATGGCAAACCTACGAATACGGACACAAGGGGTGAAGATAGAGAGAGCCAGAATGCTGGGCTCTTCGAAGTCAGCAATAATAACTTTTACGGGTGACGTGCTCCCCAGGTGCGTCTATTTTATGGGTGCAGAGGCGAACTATTATCCATACAAGCCTACCGTACAGGTTTGCAAGATTTGTCGGTCAATTGGACACCGAACTGACATGTGCCCGACTCCGAACGCCAATGTGTGCTGCAAGTGTGGGACGTGTGATCCTACTCAAGAACATGAATGTGCCCTGAACTGCGCCATATGCGGTGAAGAGCACGCTACAGGAGACAAATCATGCAAAAAGAAACTGAAAAATGTGGCCTCCCGAAAATCACGAGTGGAGACGCCTCGAAGACAAACAGAGTGTACCTATGCCGAGAAGAATTTCCCGCAATTTGAGCAACACCAGCAGAAACCTCCTCGTTGGTTCAGCTCAGACTGAGAGGAAGCGAGGCTCCAGACGCGGCAGGCATCTAGATCCAGCTCCAGATCACGATCAAGATCGAGATCATCATCAAAGACCCCACAACAGCGGAATATTAGCAAGCCTGCGGAGGCCCCTGGCAAGCCAAACTTGAAGAAAACACCGAGCAGCAGCTTGGAAACAAGCTCCGCCCATGCCAGGAAAGAAGAAGCAGTAGCAGCAACCACTGGCCTTAGTACGCAGGACGTACAAAACAACCAACCAGACAAGGTGAGCTGGGCGAGTCCAGTGCCTCCCAATGTTCCTGCAACTAATAGCCCACAGTATAGGTAAATTCTAGAGGAGAACAAAAGATTAACACAAGAAATTAAACAGCTTAGAAATCAAATGGCTGCGGAGCGGGAAGAGTATAAAATGGCCATCTCGTCAATGGAAATCAAATTAGAAAATGCAATTAAGAAAATACAAAACCCAGGGTCGATAGGCAACCCCACAGTGGGCAATAAAGAGGCGCGAGAGCGTCTAGCCCGCATGAAGGATAGTGCAGAAACGAGCGCGGAAACAATAGACGAAGACTCGTTCGCTAATCAATCAGAAGTGAACTAGTAAAGCTAGTGCAGACGCAGGTTCAAGCAAACAGGGAAAGCATAGCTACTTTACATAAACTTCTAGGGGATTTCATGGCGGAAATGAAAACGTTTGTCGTAGAAGAACTGAAAATTCAGAGGCAGTATGTTAACGATGCTGTAGGAGGCTTGCAGAGGGCACTAAACAAACGCTCCATGTCCGCCCCAGGTATTGACAAACCATCCAAAGCGGGCCGCGACAGCATGGATACGACCATGCAGCATGGTCAAAAATAATATAAAAAGTGTAGAACATTTAGAGATTTGGCAGTGGAACTGTCGCACTTTTCACAAGCGCCGCAGCACCCCAAAATTACATGAACTCGGTACCAATTCAGCCAGACGTAATATGCCTGCAGGAGGTTGGGCCCAAGATGGTCAAACTGCAGGGATATTATTGTTTGCAAGATCCAAACTATCCCCGCGCAGCCTCGCTGGTTAGCAAAAGTATTGCAGCAAAGGTTGAGCACATAGAAAGTCAACGGATAAATCATCAGATAATCACCCTTCTTCCTCTGAAGACAGGCAAAGTGAAAACCGTAATATTAAATATATACAGCCCTCCCAAAGAGAAACACGAGGACTTTGGTGCACTGCTTAAAAATGTCGTCGGTATTGCAGGGGCGAAAGATCGACTTCTGGTATTGGGCGACTTTAACGCACCCAGCACCACATGGGGTTATTCGAGAGATTCCCCTAAAGGAACACGTCTCGAACACGCCGTATCCAAACTAGGATTGAGCTCAATTACTCTACCCACAACACCTACGAGGCTGGGTAACAGCGTAAGTCGAGACACGTTCCCAGATCTGACATTCACACGTAATGTTAACGACGCTAACTGGACAAACCTGGAAGAGAATCTCGGCAGCGATCACTACACAATCAGTATTTTCCTCTCAACTCCAAAACTACGCAGGGTCATAGGAGACGTGGTGATCACTGACTGGGAAAGATACAGACGACGTGATCCCTCACCCGACTCTGTACCGGAGTCGATTGGGGAATGGTCAGAGTACATAATCTCAGTTCACAAACAAACATCTAAACGTATCGCAAGAACAGCAGAGACTCCTGCAGTCGACCGGCTTCTGCTCCACCTGTGGGAGAGCAGGCGCCGTATGCTGAAAAGGTGGAAAAACCAGCGACTCAACCGGAACCTTCTTCGCAAAATCGCTGCTTTAGGAGAGGAGGCAAATCAATACGCTAACAAAATTGCAACTGAGGGATGGATCCAGTTCTGCAGTTCACTACAGGACACTCTGAGCACTGCGAAAACTTGGGCAATCCTAAGGAACATGCTTGACCCAGAAAAATCAAAATCGGCCTCGAGCAGAACACTACAACGAATAATGCATGATTTTCCGGGCACAGAGAAGGAGTTAATACAAGCACTTAAGGACAGATACATAGGAGAGAATACCGATAGTTGCGGTATTGAAAGGCAGTACACTGGTGTGAAAAACGAGAGACTCGACGCCCCAATCACCACGGAAGAGGTCTTTGCGGCTGCCCAAGCAGCCAAGAGAAATTCTACCCCTGGTTCAGATCAAATCACAAATTCAATGATAAAGAACCTCAGCGATAAGGTTATAGAGGCACTGACAAACCATTTTAATGACAACTATTGGCTCAAAGGGAAGATACCCGAGGAATGGAAAGTAGCCAAAATTATTACGATACCGAAACCCGGGAAGAAGCCATCCCTGCAGGCACTCAGGCCCATATCTTTGATGTCATGCATGCGAAAGCTTTTCGAAAGGGTTATTCATAATTGGCTCCAAACCTTTATAGAGGACAACGGCCTTTTTCCAGCCACTATGCTGGGTTTCCGCAATGGCCTCTCCACACAAGACGCATTTTTCCTATTACAAGAGGAAGTTTTGAGCTATATACCTACAGGAGGAGAACATCTAATACTAACCCTTGATTTAAAAGGAGCATTCGACAATATCTCGCATAAGGCCATCCTAACAAAATTAAACAACATGGGCTGTGGGACAAACACCTACAATTACATCAAGGCATTTCTCACAGAAAGGCGGGCTTCGATAAGCGTAGCACAAGTCACGTCAGACGCTTTTGAGATGCCAAACAAAGGTACCCCTCAAAGAGCCATCCTCTCTCCCCTGCTCTTTAATATCGCCATGTTAGGACTCACGCAAGCTCTGGATGGAGTTCCGCAGTTAGGATACACTCTCTATGCGGATGATATCGCCCTATGGGCAACGCGTGGATCTCTAGCTAACGAAGAGCAGACACTTCAAGAGGCTGCAACAGCCGTTGAAAACTTTGCGAAGGCAAGCGGGCTCAGCTGTGCCCCAGAAAAATTTGAAATTATCAGGGTACTTGGAAAAAGATACAAAAGTAACGGAAGCATTGACATAAACATTGAAGGCGTCAAAGTACGTGAGGTGACCACCGCACGTATTCTGGGTTACTGGGTTCAAAGTAATGGACGAGCGAATCATACAATTAACATATTAAAATCAGCCACGAAACAAGTTGCACGAATGATCCATAGAATAACATACCACAAACAGGGCATGAAGGAAGGAGACACAATTAGATTAGTACAGGCACTTGTACTGTGTAAGGTTACGTATAGTCTACCTTTCCACGTGTTAAACAAATCAGAAGAAGAAACCATCGAGTCTATAATTAGGGGTGCCTACAAAGTGGCCATAGGGCTACCGGTAAGCACACCAACCCAAAAGCTTTTGGACCTCGGTATATATAATACATACCCTGAGCTAAAGACAGCGGTACTGATTGCGCAGAGAAATCGTCTAAGTCAAACGAAAGCGGGGAGAGAAATACTTTCTATGGTGGGCTTTCCGCCATACCCCCAGAACATAGACGAGGTTCTTGTAGAAATCCAGGATCCCGTCCGCAGCAAGATCTCGATCTCACCGCTGCCCAAGAACATGGACGTAAAAACAAACAGAAAGCGCCGAGAGGGGAGAGTGCGATGGCTCCGAAAAACATTCAAAAACAAATCAAATGTTTTGTATGTGGACGCTTCAAGGTACAATTTTAAACGGTCAGTTGCATCGGTACTTAGCAACGACAACTGCATGGTGACATGTGCATCACTGTACACGTCCTCGATCACCAAGGCGGAATGCTTTGCCATTGCCCTCGCAATCAAAGCGCAGGAACAAAGAGATGAACCGCAGACAACTATGATTTCCGACTCGCAGGAAGCGTGCCGTTTCTTTTTAAGAGGCCGCCTTCCGATAAAAATAGCAAGTTTTTAGGTGGGAGCTTGACGAACAAATACAGACTGATCTGGTGTCCAGGACACGCAGGCCTGGAGGGGAACGAAAGTGCTGACGCTTGTGCTCGAGGGCTCACGAACCGAGCAGAGTTTCGACAGCACATTCAATCCTTTGAAACACTCCAGGAGGAAGCTATCGAGGAGGATAATGACCCATCCAGAATGGCCCCTCGCGAAATTCTTGCTAACCAGCGAGGCATGCGACAAAAATACAGCACCGCTACAAATCATTAGAAGGGGAGGACGCGATTGACCTCCGCCGAATTCAAACGGGAGTCTTTCCCAATCTTCAAAGGTTGCACAAAATTTTTCCAACGCTGTATGGGTGTGCTTGTCCGTGGTGTGGCGGCTCGCCATCGCTCTACCACATTTCGTGGGGATGCCTAAAACGACCACCAAATTTAGATACCTTTTTAGGTCAGTACAAGCTTTGTAATACTTTCGAGCAATGGGAGGCACAGCTCGCCAGCTCTAACCCAGAGGTGCAGCTTGCACTTCTGCGGCACGCCAGACAGACGGCGGCAGCCAGTGGAGCCCTGGACTTGGGGCCCCACCCATCAAGCTCATGACCCCTGTCCCAAACCCTTGCAAATAAAGTTTTTCCTTCCTTCCTTCCTTCCTTCCTTCCTTCCTTCCTTCCTTCCTTCCTTTCCTTCCTTCCTTCCTTCCTTCCTTCCTTCCTTCCTTCCTTCCCTGCTCCATTCTTCTATGTTTTCGATGGGTCCCTGTTCTTTCTCGTTTCTGCTTTTGCGGAATTTGTCCCAATCTACGCGCCTGATTGTCCGTTTGCGATTCCTGGTGGGAGGATTCCCTAGGGCGATGCTGAGGACCCTGTGATCACTTCCCAGGTCTTCAAAGGTGTTTTCCCACGTGATTTGCCAGGCGTTCTTGCAGAGGGTTAGGTCCGGCGTGGTGTCTCTGTGCGGACCTACACCGATTCTGGTGTGCGAGGCTGGCTCATTCAGAATGGTTAGCTCGGCCTTTTCGATGAGGTCGGCATTGTTTTTTCCTTTCTTCGACGAGTGCCCATATCGCCACTGCGTGCGTGGAGCGTTAAAATCTCCTTCAATAACAAGTCGGTTGTCACCTGCGATGTTCATCGTTTCGTTAATTAGTTCTTCGAAATTATGCTTTAGGCCCTTTTTAGACGGGCTGCTGTATACGTTTAGGACACAAGTGCTGCTCTCCTTTTTGCTGCGTGGCAGGACTTCTATAAGAATGTCGTTGATATCCGTGACTTGCTTCGTAATGCGTGGGATAGCAACTAGCCCCTTCTTCACTAAGGTGGTCACGACTATATCTCTCCCCTTTCCTTCTGTGCGTTGTTTGTGGGTGGCATACCCGGCAATTTTGGCGTGGTAGAATGTCTTCTGCAAAATGATCACGTCAGTTTTTTTTTTCTTTTTGTGGTAATTTTGATTAGTTGCGCCATCGATGCTTTTTTATTTAGAAGCCACGGCAGTTCCACTGCCATATGACGAGTTTTCTAATTTTGGTGCCCGCCATGTCTAACAAATTTTCTTTTCTAGCTCTTCGAGCCGCTTGTCGTATTTTAGTGCCAGCGCCTTACTCTCCGCCTCACTGTCGCTAAGTCGCACGACCAGCATCTCGAACATTTTCTCCATTTTGTCCGACAGTTTCTTTATCATGTCCTCGAGGGCACTTGTTTTTTTCGTGCTAGAACGGGGCCTCTTGACCTCTTTTTCTGAGTCATTTTGCTCTTTGGTATTCGTCAGCGGGATTTTTCACTTGGCGCCTAGTTGCTGTGTTTCCACTGCTACCATTTCTACCTCCTCATTCTCTCTCTGCCCTGTGATTTTGGTCGCTGGCGTGGAGAAGGCCGCGATGGCGGTCGACGGAGGCGACGTCTGTATCTGCATTTTCATGAGTATTTTATTAGGTGTTTGCGTAGTTCATCAATTTTTTAGCTGATTCACTGTTTTGCTTTTTTTTATTTTTGTAGCTCCCATCTGAGTAGCTTGTTTTCCGTTCTGTATTGCTCTACGCGTTTCTCTATGTCTCTGTAATTATCCCTAGCGTTACTATTATTGCCGGACCATGCCGAATCGCGATTGGCCACTACGTCTGACCAGCCCACCTTGTCTGGCGTCTTCTGTTCTCCTTGCTGCTTCGTTGTCGCGTCGGGCGACGTCCTTCCCCTCGAGGTGGATCTCCGCTCGCTCCTGGTCCTGGGTCTGCTTCTGGACCTTGACCCCAAGCGACGTAGTCCCCAGGCTCCCAGCCTGGACTTGGATCTTGATCTGGACCTTGATGTGGGTTGACGGGCTGGTTGTGTGTTGCTGCTTCCCCAGGTGTCCTGGTCTGGTGAGTCGGCTTCACGCTGGAGTTCTTCCTCGTTTCTCGTCGCAGCCCATGCAGCTTCGTTGCTTTACGAAGTATGGCGTCTTAAATTTAGCCCTGCAAGTCCGGTCAGCCGTGGGGTGTGCGTCTTTGCAGAGCTTGCGCTTGGGAATGCATTCATGGTCTCTGGTAGGATTTTTGGCACTACACGCCGGGCACAACTTGTCTGTCGGTCTTGGGCACACATCGGGCCTGTGCCCGAGCGTCCCGCACTCTTTACAAAAGTCTATTTGCTTCCGCTAGAGGGAAACATTCATCATGATGCTGTTGAAGTAAGCCCACATGGGGACCCTGTTGCCTTCGTACAGTAGTATCACGGTGGTCGTGCTCCCCAGTCACTTGGCGTACGCCAATGAAGGGTTCCTCGCGTTCACCAGGGCATGCATGAGCTGATCATGTGTGTACTTCAGGGGAATGTTGTGGATTATCCCCTTGGCCATGTGTTCCGGTGCCGAGACGTATGCGTTGGTCTCGTACTTCCTCCCGTTGATTTTTAAATTCTTGATTTTGACAAATTTCGTCGCCGTCTTCTCATCTGTTGTGCTGATCACCAGGATATTTTGTGTAGGGTTGGGGCAGATCGTGAAGATTTCGTCGTTGCTCACCCCTGCTTCTTGCCGTATCGCTTCGTCAAGGCTAGCTCTGCACGTGTGTCTAATGCTCAGCCCGTCTCTTGGTCTGATGATTATCTTGATGTCATCTGCAGGTAGCCTTGGCATTTTGCTTGCTTGTAAAATCTTGCTCACGATGCTCTTCCCACCTCTGCGCGTCGGACTTCTCGAGCGGGTGCCTTTCTGAGCTGTCTCTTTGCCAGAGCTCACACGGCCCTTCCTTTTATACGTGGCTGCGATCCAGCCCTCCGCGTCGCCGTCAGCGTCTCGTCTCGTTGGATCGCTATCGTCTTCTCTGGTATCATTACTTGGAGTTTCCCCCACTTCTGCATCATCTACGTCCATTTCGGATGTGCGTCCGATCCCTTGGCTTACAACTCGGCACCGTTGATCACCCTTCCCGAGGCCGGCGTCGGCCTTGTCGGTGTAGGCTTAGCTGGGCACACTTGTAACTCGGGTGGTTTTTTCACATCGAAAAAGCTTCAAAAATAGTCTCTCACCCAGGTTTTTGGTGTCAAAGCGTTCAGATGGACCCGCTCTAACTAGCGGTGGTCGATTTCCAGGTATTTGACTTGATAAAACTGTGGAACACATTCATAAAAGGCAGAGCCGACGTGAAGCGCGTCCGCAGCGTTGCGTTCTCTGGGTAATGCCTTGCTGCTGGAGAAACTCTCGCTGAAAGCGGGCGTTCGCTCCGGCGAACGCGCTCCCACCACCATCACATTAGAGAGTTTTAGTACTGCGTACGCTGCGTACGTGGCGGCGTTGCGTACGTAAGGACGCCACGTTCTGCGTAGTGCGCATGCGCAGACCGCAACGTGCACGTATCGCGTTACGTACGCAGCTGCTACGTACGCATGCATGAGATGCGTGCGTGCGTACGTATGAGGTGATCGCGCCGCTCTCGAACTAGTTCGCGACAGCGCGAGATTTCGTTTTGCAAAATGGCGGCATCGAAAGCAAGCACCGACCGGCTCTGTGGCTTGAAATATGGACATAATCTGGCTATAACACTTGGATTGGCTCACATTGGCTGTCAACAACACGTGCTTCTATTTTGATCTACCAGATGGCGCAACACGCTTCACGCTCGTTACGTACGCGGGTACTACGGCGTACTAAAAGCCCATTAGTGGCAAACGACGCCACGTAACGCAAGGCGCTTGCGTGATGCGTACGTAGCACCATTCCGCAGTACTAAAACTCTCTATTGACGCTACAACGCCCCGTTGTTGCCAGCGTTTGATATCGCTATCGTAAGTATTCACCTTTTCATAAACGCCTCCCTGGGCGCCGCCATAGCCCTCCTTGGGCTGTGCAAATTGGCGCGTCCCCTCGAAAATGCACTGACAACGCTGCCTCCTTAGCCTTTGTACTCCCGCGCACAGCCCATCATGGCGGTGTTTTTTCCTTCCTGTGAAAAGGTGTATATTCTAGACAATATAATATCGCGGCTAACTCGCAAGGCATCTAATGACGCGTGTGCTCGGGTGCGACGCTGCATGCGAACGTAACTAATAACAAAGCCAATGCAGACCGCTCATGACATCACTTCCGGACGGTTTTTTGATTCTCCAAACAGCGTTCGCTGTAAAAAGAAAGCTACACTTAAAAACAAAGAAACTTTATAACAATTTGATTTTTGAGTCCCCCTCCCCCTTTCAAAAAAAAAAAAAGACTTTGGAAACTCGATAAGGCTGGCCAATTTTAGGTGAACAATAAAAGTAGGCTTCTTCGCAAATATTTATTCAAAGTTTTCTGCAAAGTATTAGCAGGAAACATCAAACACTCACATAACAACAAGTTCCGACGCTCTGCATAAGCAATACAAAAAAAAAAGAAACAGAAAAACATGTACTCATAATTCGTGTGCTCAGGACTATTTGGCGAAACACGAAAACGGAGATAAATACGGCTGGTCTGCAAAACTGAACACTTATTCATCATCAGGATAATGAATAGCCGAAAAATCGCTCTAGTCTCACAACTTCGCATTTTGATTTTGCCAAGGTGAAATTGTGGTTACTTTCTCACTGAACACATAAGTATACTACCTAATAATAAAATAATAATATAATGACGTAAATGAGAAATACAGGCAAGGAGTGGTCTTCACGTTTCCATGTCGATAGGTCGAGAACGATACAAATGGCGAATGTAACACCGTATTGGAGCCAGTGGAGAATGGAAGAAAAATCAAGCAGGACAGTTATCACATTGTGACCATCGCAGGACTCAAAAGAAGGACTCACACAAGACAAGGAGGGAAATAATGAAATCAATGTAGAAATAAGCTGAGCACTTTCAAATATAAAATAATTTTTTTAAATAACTAAAGGAGTTGAGTTCGTATATGAAACGTTTCTAATATTTTTGTACCTATGATGACTGACTTTTCTAATGGTACTCTATCCCGAAACACGAAATGCCACTTTCATTGTACAAATATATGGTCTTCTAATTCCCATAATTTCGCAGCTGTTTACCCGTTCGTATAGATGCGTGTTTTGAAAGCTTCCATTTTTAATCATTTCGCCACACAGTGGCTACTCTGTTTAGATTAAAACTGATGTAGCCGTATTTAGAAGCAGCATGCAGGCTGTGCGGTCCACAATTACAAATGAACCCTTACGTAAAATGTCGTCGAAAGAGAAGGTGTTGGGTAATCCTGCTTACAGGAATGTTACTTGCGAAGTTGACGGACCACAACCGAGGAGCGCTTTCCAACACGAATACATTTATGCACTCAGCCACGAGTATGCGATGGCGTTCGCCACGCAACAGCGCAGCAAACATTCTTCCCTGCGCTCTATTCGTTCAGGAACTGGTGAATACGATGAAATAAAGCTTTTTTTTTAATGAGCAGACCAGTAACACGACGTTCGGACAGCATACGTGCGATAAAAAAATAATTTGCATAGATGTAATACTGTGTGTAGGATAAGCGTTCTTGCCAGCACTTGCAAATGTCGTCATTAAACGCGAAATACAGTCAGGCACAACAGCAGTGCGATCCTTTCGCATGCGCGTTCGTAACTCAGGAGACATTATGGATGTAAGAAGGTTCTTTTTTTATTATACACTTCGTTTTCCTCCTTTGCCACATGCTGCACAACACCGTCATTGCGTAGTTCATCAGAGATTCAAACACCACCAGAGAACTACTTCTAAGACAGGCAACGAGTGGATGTTTCTAAGAAGCAATGGTCTAAACTCTGTGAGAGTTTTGGCTAAGTTTCTGCATTTTTTCGTGCATCACAATTATTCTGCAAGGAAATCGGTAATGCTCTGTACATTTCATCTGACATAAAATCGACTTGTTCAACCGTTTCTTCGATGAACTTTGTTCGCCGGTTGACGCACCGCCGAACAAAGCCTGCTTTGTCAAATCGCAGTTTAAAAACAGCTATCTTGGAGCTTTTTCTTTCATTTGTTTGATTGTTGGTCGCACTATTTCACGCACTCACACCGGCAGACCAGATACTTACGCATTATACTTACTGTACGTTCTACGCATGACGACAACACGCCATCGCGAGACATATTTAGGGAGACCCAGCCTAACGGGATGGAGAACCCATTTTTTTTTCAAGCGCTCATCATATCCCCTGTACAATAGAAGCTGAAGCTACGTACATCTACATAAATTATTCGTGATCAAGGTTCACAGCCAGGGTATAGCATATCGATAAAATTTTTTCCTTATGTTGCTATAATAAGTGTGTTGAACCACCTAACAGCAAAACAAAATACCCTTAAACTGAAGCTTCCGAGGTAAAGCTACAATAATAATTTTAAAAAAGAAAAAAAAACAAATAAAATCCATTTAAAGGTGCACGTACTATAGGCAGCCATTGTATTCTAGCGCTCCCAAGTCACAACACGCACTGATGCAAGTTGTGCTAGTACGCAAATAGGGTCTTCGCTCAAACAAGCGCTTTGCAAATGCACTTGACTTACCGTATAACATTAGGCGCAAGGAATCCATAAGAACATGATTCCTGTTCGACAGCAATTGCAGTCGAGCTCAGGAGTGACACGCGGTTCGTTTACACGCACTCGACAATAGCGGCGCTGCAGTCTGGCGCACGTTTTCCTCTCGGGGATCATGTAAATGCGAGTGGATCTCATTGAAACGAAGGTTGACAACACTCGACACGACTCGCTCTGGCCCCAGTTAGAATAAATTACCGCAGCTCTACCACTCTTCTGTTACCGTTACTGATACAGCCTACTGCCACATAGCCGTGGGCAGATGATCGCACACCATCTACTAGTACGTGACTACCAGGCACTTCTGCGTGCAATGGGATACCAAGATGAAAACGACTCAAGGCAACACCCACCTTCGCAAGCCCCACCGCGTAGTCAACAAGTTGTCACATCACCCCCTCTCTTGATAAAAGTTGTGCGACCGACTGGGCATGCGAAGAACTTACGGCACATGCGCAGTTCGAAAGAAGCGTTAGCGACAACACTAACGGTAGCTTTCTAACTTCACTGATAGCCTAACTCAATGGTATCCGTGATGCCCGTCACCCACGGGAGCGACGACCAAGGTGTGTTGTGGTATCGCGTCCACGTAGATGGGCACTTCGAGTTGCTCCTTGTCTTGTTGGCTGTTGTGGACTATGTGTTCAGGGGCATTCGAGTGGTACAGCGCGTGCGCCGGGTGGTGCGTCTTCGTGCCGGGTTCATTGGTCTTGACAATGGCTCGGAAACCGTTGCTGTCGGCCACGTACTCGACTCGCCGGTAGATCCCGTGCGCGTCCGTGAATCCGTACGAGCCGCGCTTGGTGTTGTACTCGTCGCCCACTTCGTGCCGGTGTTGCGTGTTGCCCCAGGCGTCCTTGATTTCGTAGCCGAACTTGTATGGCTGTGGTTTGTACTGTGAAGAAAAAAAAGTGATAATGTGCAACAGTTTAGGATCATTTGCGGGTGTACACAATCTGTTATTGAGAAACAAAACACAGAATATACCTAAAGCCTTATCTTTCGAAACAGATGAAGAAGGCACTGGGAAGCGACGGAGGAGGCTAACCTCAGGAAAGGTGACAAACGCCGTGGCTCAAGAGACAGGAAGTTTACTTCCGTGCTGTGACACTTTCTTTTTTTCGGGGGACACGTATGGGTGGGGAAGGAGAAGGGGAAAGTTTGATTGCAGAGCGGAAGAGAAATCACTCTGGCGTGAAAAAGCTTGAGCCAATTTTCTGTTATACTCTTGTGAGCGTAACTTTGAAGATTTGCACTTAAACTTTTTGCAGTGTTTGTACCGGTGTACTTAAGGCGTTGGCTCCCGAGTGGTACCTATAGAAACACAAACTCGGCTTCAGTTTCTCTGTTTTCTTTCTGTGTTCCTTTGCATTCGCCCGAGTGATCACGCATCCGAAATTCCGGGCACTATCGTTTTTAAAGTTCTGTAATGTCTACGACAATGCAAGCATGTTTTATTTCTACAACAGTATGATAACGCATTCGCGAGCGCACTAAATACGTGTACTCGTTCTACCTCCTTCTATACGTTCTGCGAAGTAGTTTGACTAGTACGTTTCGTTCTGTATCGTTCCTAATCCTCTCGTCGGCGTATGATATTGCTACGTGCCAGTGCATGGAGACGAAGAAGAAGACAGGCGCGAGCTAATTTCTGTGGCTGGTGCTGCTTGCTTAACCAGCTGTAAATACATCTCTGACTACCCCTCCGAGTCGGTCTCCTTCTCGTAACATATTTGGGGGAGGTGCTGGGTATCGATCCCAGTACCTCCATTCACTATGATAAACCAAGTATAAAAACAGCGTGGAGGACGGGCTCAGTCCGACTTCACTTAGTTGACCACTCTCAAAATTGGGGTTGTCAACCAATTTTTGATAAATGTGTAGTCATGGGGTGCTATATCGAGTAGCATCAACGTGAGATCAGCAAAGTATTTTACGTTGAACAACATGATGTTTCTTGTGCTATAGCGTACCATAAATTGCGTTTCACGTCTGTCAAATTAGATATTTGAGTTGCACTGATGTGACAGGTTCTTGATAATGTTTGCCGTATGGCCTTTATCACATGTATGGATGTAAAAACAGCGCGAAAATATAGACAAAGACAAAAGAAGAGATGACAAAAATATGGACAACGACAGAAGAGACTACAAAGCATTTTGTGGTCTCTTCTTCTGTCTTTGTCTATATTTTAGCGCTGTTTTTATGTCCAAGCATGAAGTGCCAACTATGCCAACTTTCGCTTCTAGTGCTTTATCACACGTACGTGCACTTCCGATTACGTTTCGTGGTTTTGGTGCAGACACCTGTGTCCTTTCTATTGACGTAGTTTTGCAATATGCATTGGCTGTTAGTTCAGCGTCATGTTCGTGTACCTCTTCAACTTTCGTCCTTCAAGCTGTGTCTATTCTTCGTCAAGTTTATTCGATTCAATCTAATACCATGCAGTACCAACCATCCCAATCAAGCACACTGTTAAAGCATATAATATTCAAGGTTGCGACGGCTGATGCAATGCACCCAGAGTAACTCGTCAACGTCTGTGCAATCTACGCCGTGCGCTTATGCCCCTCTACCCATCTTCTTTCAAGCATCGCATTCCTTATCACAATACGGAAGGCTTGCTGCAACGTTCCGTGCCGCTTCCTTTGGCAAAGCGACAGCGTCGGCGAGCTCGGCGCTATACAGGCGAGTAACAAGAGACTCCGCAGCATCGCTTACGTAAACCTGTTGCGTCGCAACGTAGGTCGGAATAGCTCCATGGCCGAGGTACCCCGCTTGGACAGCGAGGGCGCACAGGGAAGACGCCAGCAACACTGTGAGCTGCGAAACAAAAGTAGGACAAAAACGGTAAAACAACGCCGATGCTTTACACGATAGCTGGTTTAGCAAAATCAATAAAACGAAGAAGTAAACAAAGCGAAAGAAAAGGAAGTTGCGGCTGAAGTTCTGTAACAAGCCCGTGCAGCTTCGGTTGCTCAAAAAAGAACGGCACTGAACAATGCTTGGAGCAAATGAAAGTGGGTGTACAGGTGAGGTGACAACGCAAAGGAGAGAGCAAAAGATAACCATCATTTGCCTTTGTGATTAAGGTAAAATTTAACCAGACTTTCCTTGTTTGCATATACCACAGAGTGATTTCCTCAAAAGACAGTAACCCACGCGGCAAGGCTGAGGGCATGTAGGAAGAAGTAAAGGAAGGTTACTCTTTACCTATACACAACGGAAGATCTTCGGTAAATGTTTATTCACAGTCTTCGCGCATATATAGTGTAGAAGGATTTCCTCAAAAGATGTCGTCCGGGTGGCCGAGCCTAACTTACTCGAGGAAGTAAGTCACTGTTTTAAGAAGCTATGTGGCCTTCCGAGCCCCATAGGAACAACGAGACTAAATGCGCCTGAGCAATGCGTATCGTCAAGCAGTGCGCGTTGTATACGAGTACGAGAGTTTTTTTCCGGCGATGCCACGAATGTGCATTGCACCGCAGTATATAGAAGCCTCCGTTTCAGCACACAGTGTTTACTGTGTCCGCTTGCGCACCCCTGTGTGCACTGTAAAAAAAAAAAAAAAAGAAGATAGACACTATAGGCTCCTTTTTGTTTTTTTCTGAGTCCTAATATACTACGTTAAATACTATCGTTAACGACATACCCGAGCTTTTTTCAGAGATCACTATACTCTTTTCGGATATTGTGAAACTCAGAACGAAACTCAATGCTCCCGTGAAGCGAGCGAATACGTGTGGCGAATGTATGTGTGCAGTCGGCATGCAGTCACCGGATAGGTGCGGAACATTTCGCCGGATGGTAATAGTATAGGGGCAGTATACGAGTAGCTGCGCATGCGCAGACGCAACGAAGACGCGCACGCACGTGCACGGACAATATGACACCGGATGGGCACGCCGGCGTCTCTTCTATACGGGCGCCAACCCAGCGAGCGCGTGATCTCTGCAGCTTTCTCAGAGATCGACTGCTCATGGCTCTCCCATCTTGCGCCTTTTACCCAGCAGAACGCGCCACACGTTTACACGCAGCTTAGAAGGATGGCAGTTTGAGCTGGTCGGTTTGACTTGACGATAGTAATAGCGTGAGAACAGAACGACGACAAAGAGACAAGAAGGACACGAGATGGTTGGAAGTTAGCGCTCGTGTCTTTCTTGTCTCTTTGTCGTCGTTCTGTTCTCGCGCTATAACTATCATCGTTTTACATGCAGTTTTCTGAAACCTTACATCACCTTTTTACAGCGTAAGTGGACCTTACTCTTAGCGGACGTGAATCGCATAAACAAATTCGATGGTTTTGATTTATTTATATTGCTCTCAAGCTGAGTGCTTTCCTGCCTGTCTTTATCTACAATTTTGGCAAATAGCGGCTTCTTGCAAGCTAAAATGTGAAATCTGTTGCAGTTGCTGAGAAAAAGAAAATGCAAACGTAAAAAGAAAATATGTAACGCCCCATACTGCGAAGCAGCAGCAACTCTTTTTTTTCCCGATTGTGGCACTTTCAGTTGATTTTGCTCAACCTTGCTGCTAACACGATTGCCAAGACGCATTAATGAAACCTGAAATAGGAATAATTTCGGCACCGAGATGCCACATTTTCCTTGTTTACCCGCTGAGCGGCCCTGAAAAACGACATTCCTTCGTTGCATACTCCTCGGAAGAGCAACGTCCCTACCCACGCAAAATGACATAAGCAGCGCCTTACTACAAAATCTCCGATATATAGTATAGTGCACAGCGCAAGGACTGCAGCGAGGGATGCAACGTTCTAGACATATGAATCATGCTTGCTCTGAAGACCGAGTTCTCCCATGCCGCTACGCCTAAATCGACTACCTACGTCAGTGCGTCAGGAATGTTAATTCTTTAGGTTTTACACGGAAATATTGCACTGTGATCAAGAAGCTATAGTGACGGCCTCCGGCAATTTCGACCCTTTAGAATACCTTAACGTGCTCCTGAATTTAAGGATATAGACTGGGCACGTGGCGCGTAGGCAGGATAACTGCTGGTCATTAAAGGTGACTGACTCGATTCCAAGAGAAGGCAAGCGCGTGAGAGGGAGACAGAACGTTGGGTGGGCAGATGAGACCAAAGGTTTGCAGGTATAACGTGGCAGTAGCACAAGACCGGGTTGATTGGCAGAACTTAGGAGAGAACTTGGGAGTGCACTTAAACTGATTATGAAATTTAAGCACATGGGGATCTAGCGCATCGCGTTCATCTAAATGCGGCCACAGTGGCCATCAGGATTCGATCCCGTGACCTTCGGGTCAGCAGCAAATCAATGTAACAACCAGACAGATCACGGCGAGCTTCTCTAGAACGCCGCTCTATCAACTGCATTGACGATCATATCACAGAGGCAGATACTATAGGTGCTTAATATCACTCAGAAGGTTACTCGTGCTCTTATACCTTCATTTTTCCTTATGTTCATTATTATAGAGTTTGAGAATTGGGGGCCCAAGACACTGGCATCGATAACTTTAAGGCTTATTAATAATACCCCTTATGATGACAGGATACCACTAAATAAATTGGAACGCGTTTAACGCACGATCAAGTTGATGAAAGTACAAAAAAAACGTAACTGGACGGTTTCACCTTCACGTCAGAACGGGTATAGCCCGCCGTAGTGGCGAGTGCACTAAACATTTGGTGAGTGCATTCCTATGACCTTTTATTTGTACACATTATCACGGACGACGTGCTGAAAAGGGCCCCCGAAAATCTCGGCAAGCAGAACAGTTTACGGCATCAGCCACCCTATGGTAGTATGCGAGAGAAAGAACCCGTCAGAATACCCCCGTCGAACATTAGCTGGCTCTACATATATCGCTCTCAAAACATGTATGCATGTATCTCACCTTGTTCATGTCGGTTCTTCTCCGGAGATGCGCGAAAGTTTAATTCCCTCTTGCGGCAGCAGTTTCTCGGTGACTACTAGCGTAGTGGGTACACGTATGTTCTATAGGAGCATCCGCGAGAGGCCCGTATTGACTGACTGTCCAGTATCACAGCGGATGGGTCACCACCACCAACCAGCACGGAGTGCGGGGTCCAGAAGGCCGTATATAGATGCAAGCACGTCCCTTTTGAGCAATCAATCCCGAGGAAGCAATTTCGTTAGCTTCGTCCTTTCCTTCCTCGTCTGTCGGTGGGCGTGGCGCTTTTTCGGTTGCCGCTTCCGAGCGGCTTTCGGCGGTGAGAACGGTTCTTGTCAAAGACAAGGGGCCCTCGACGTGTCCTTATATACGGGCGGATCCCCCCCCCCCTCACCTGTCCGCTCGGTTGTATTCCTTCGGACAGAAGAGAGCCCCCCCCACAACACACCCGATGCGGAAGAACTGGGTCAGCGAACGACTACCGCCGGAGGATGGCCCGCAGCGGTTCGGCGATTCTCGCCCCCCTCGGTAGCATGTCCGCTGAAAGACCACCTCGTGGAGGCGAAAGTGGTCAACTCTCTCCTCAAACAGCTGCCTGTCTGTCGTTTGTGTTTACGTCCGTACTGTATCAGTATCACACGAGAATGTGCCTTTAATTTATGTTTTGTAATCTGGACAATCCAGCCGAAAATTGTATTATTATTATTATTATTATTATTATTATTATTATTATTATTATTATTATTATTATTATTCTGCGGCATTCAGATGAATTGACTGTGATTTGGTATAGAAGTAACGAGAAAAATGGACGAACCTACACACCGCTGCAAACACACTCTCGTCCCATAATCACCAAAACTACGGGAAGTCGTGGCATGCTATTAAAATTTTTACAATGCGTTGTCCCTCAAAGCAACGTCCAGCTTTAAAGTTTCGTTTTAATTGTTGAAGATAATGGTAGCGTGCGGAGATAATGGTTTGGTTTACAATTGCCAGCCTGCTTCTGCATCAACACCATCACCGTTGTGTCCTTCCAACAAAACTTTTATATATCATGGTAACTTACCCAAGTGCACTGCTATTAAGGTCGCTATATGCATGTCGGGATAATCCTATGCGTGTAATCAAATGTTTCTTTGGTAGGCTTCAGCAAGTTACTCCACCATTGACCTTGCCTGGCTCTGGGAGGGGGAGGGGGAACCCGTTACCGCTGCTATTACTCAATGCAACATAGCAACATATAGTAAAAATCTACATACACTAAGTAAAAAATAACACCACACGTTTGAGTCTGGTCGTGTACATTTAGCTTGATTGATAGAATGTACTGAGAAAACTGTATACTCTCTGTTTAATGGTGAAAAGGGGAAGGAGGAAATTTTCTTTTTGAAATGCGTAGCATTTCTTAGTGAACCAAATGCAATCTGACCATTCTTATCTATCTATCTATCTATCTATCTATCTATCTATCTATCTATCTATCTATCTATCTATCTATCTATCTATCTATCTATCTATCTATCTATCTATCTATCTATCTATCTATCTATCTATCTATCTATCTATCTATCTATCTATCTATCTATCTATTTGTCTGTCCATTCGTCCGTCCATTCATCCGTTCATCCAAAAATATGTTCAGTAGGACGCGAACGTATACAACGAAGCTATTTGGGGGTCACGACATGAATAACATGACTGCCCTATTTCGTACTTAAAAGATATCTTTTTCACCTGTCACGCGCGGCACATACCCACATACTGCACCCCGTGATGGGCGAGTGCGCACCACAGATGGTTCACGGTTAATATCACATCAGATTTTGGAAAAAACTGTCCCACAGTGTGAAGGAAAGCGTGTCACAGAAAGCGCCAAGCTGGGGTCGGCAGCGTTGGCGATGCGTAAAAAATCCCGATGAAAACAAAGAATAAATAAAAATCATGGCTCAAGCAGCACTCGCTTCTACGGGCATTGTGTTTGGGGTCAAGAATGCTACCACAGCGACACGCCATTGCTTCAATGTGTATCGAAAAAAAAACAATATACAAACGCCCCGTCAGAACGAAGTCAATTAGGTTGGCTATGTACTGAAGCTGAAGCGCGCACACTCGTAGGGACGCAGAGACCAGCGCTGACTAACAACAGATTTTCATTCAGTAAGGAAACAGAATAAAAATTGACCCCGTATCTGCATGTAATCTGCAAATGTCATCGAAAGTCGATAGTCTTGCGTGTAGAGAGAGTTAACAAAACATTAATTTGATGTTCTGCGCAAGAAATCGGTGAATGCTATTCTGAAGGCGCTGCGTTAAAGTGAGTGCCTCGAGCATGCAGCGGAGGCGAACGAGCGCATCAACTCACGTCAGACGTGAGAGATGAGCGCTATCTGGCAGTTTTCATGGAAAAGCGAAGCGAGTGGCTCTGAGACGGGTATTTATATATATATTGGGGCTGATTATCATTTTTTCAGCAAACGCAAATATTTTAGTGATCACAATGTTCAACAATAATGTGTTTCTCGTTCACTCATTGAGAATTTGTCGATGACTTTCAGTAGCTGAGTGTTCAAGTCAAACACGCGTTAGGGAAATCAGGAACTATACTGCTATTTATGCCTTGGCGAACGTGCATTGAATAAAATGGAGGCTACTATGGAGACAGCGTCAAAAGGGGTAAATATTTGCTTTCGTTCATATACGCGTATTTTCTTTGTATAGTATAATTAGTAATTTTTTAACGTCCTTTCCCATTGGAGTGATATATTTCATTATATTAAGGATATTTTCAAGCATTGGAAAATTAATAAAAGTTTTGTTTCTGTCGCATCTCTTTCCGAAAGTCACCCCGCTTTTTTGTTTACTTTTATAATGACTATTTGCTTTTTAGCTCAGTGCCGTACAACAACTTTGACAACAACTCAATTTACACGTAGACGTTTAACGCACAAACTAAAGCAAGAAAAAAAAATCTGGCATGAGCTGCTACTGCCTGACAGCTTCGCATGGCATTTATTCCCGCAATGCATGAGATATATGCAGAATATTTTAGTTGCTTTCTCTTATTTCGCAGTACTTGTTCCACATATTGGATTTCACTGAGCTGCATTATCACGTACAATACAAGTCTATGAGCCTCACTCGGCAGTTTGAAACACACAGAACTGCGAAATGCAGCCACAGTGCTTTCCCCGAGTTAATTAGTCTAAGAAAGTAGCTCTCTTTGCAATGTGCGATGTCGTTATGGTCCCTTACGACGTCTTCCTTAATTCCGCGATGTCTTTGCAGTGGCCAGTAAGGTGTGTAGCCACTTGGAATGAAGAAAAGAAAGAAAGCAATGAGAGAGAAAAGGAAGCATCAGCAGTGTGGCTACGACTCCACTACTACAGTGCAAAATATAATGCTTATGTTCGCCTGTCTTTTCCACGCAATGTTAATGCATCCTTTATCCAGGTCAACTGGAACCTCGTAAACAGTGATTCCGCTCAACCCAGAACGCTTCAGTAAGTATTACACCAGAGCCATCTACATTACGGAAAAGTTGTTTTTTTATTGATGCTTACTCTCACGCGAAGGCGAAGAAAAAAAGAAGTGATGCTAATAAATGACACGAAATGTTGCGGAAGTTAAACGGACACCGCCTGGGCGATTGCACCCGAAAAGATCAACCCCAAATGAGCCGTGGTATAACGGGTCATAAAAGCCAGCCGTTGGAATCGCCTCTCAAAGACACTGTGTATAGATTTTGGGCGCGACCCGCATTTAGCAACCGGGCACCCGAAGGATCGAATTCAGAGCGTGGACGCATAGATAAACATGATGCTACCGTGGCTCGCGTAACGCCTGACTACCCCCGTTTCTGAGACAGCTCGTTCTTCCCTTCATAAGATCTAAAGCTATGGTGCGCAACGGGCTGCCGCCGTTACGTCCAATAGACGTACGAGCTCCACAGAAGCGAATGCTTGCACTCCGTAACACCGGAACCACCAACTACATCTTTCCTTCCTCAACGAAAGCGCACGAAAAAAAGATCTACACGCCCGCACTGCGTAACACACCTGCACAAATTTCATCGCCGATATCACCTTATAGCACATGACGCCTGCATACCGCAGAGGCAAGCAGCATATCGAAGACCCTCGTTCATCCTCTTTATTGCCGCTTGCTACGGATGCAACAAAACGTCAAGTCACAGCCTCTTTTACAGCCGCGTGTAGACCACTCTTAAATTTCACGACCACCTACAGTCTTAAACGCCGTCCCCTATGCACCTCACGATTACTCTTTGTTTTCCTACTGCTCCCTTTATAGTCTCTTTTCCGCACCAGTGCGCAAAGTGGTTATTTACTGCCACTCCGCCGGAGTTAGGAAAGGTAAAGCGAGCGTCGCGGGTAAGTGAGCACGCGAAATGCAAGTTTTCTGACGTGCGGGCGTGAAAAGGGCAAGTGGTTGCCATGCGGCTGGGTGTGTGAAAAAAAAAAATCAAGCGAGGAGTTCGGCCGATAGGTGGACGCTGTCACTACATGCCGCCTGCATGCATCGGCGAGATTCTACCTTCGATACGAATGCGGAAACAGTGTTGCTTAATAAACGAGACGAAAAAAAAAAACAGAAACGAAAAGAATGCTATTTGCTTAGTATGAGAGAACTGAAAAATGGGGCGCTCAACAGTGGATTAGAAACCGCAGTATATTTGCACGCACGTCAGGGCCCACATGTAAAGAGGTCCGTGAAGGAACGCCTCTTTCTCTTGAACGGAATTAAGTCTCCTCGCAAGACGTCGCGATTATAGCGTGAGAGCACCGCGGGTTGGTCCAAGTATGCCACACGCACGATACGGCACTACAAGCCGTATCGGGAACAGTATCGAGCTGCGCACCGCGTGTGAAAGGCATCCGGGTGTCGATTTAGTCACGCACGTGAAAGCAGCTCGAGATAGGCGTTTTATAGGAGCGGCACAGAAGAGCTTCGACGGAAGTACCGTTTGTAAGGACGCTCTACATCTGTCGCCTGCGTCGCAGGATTTGTATGAAGAATAGCAAGATAATCTCTCCGGCTTTGAGACCACGAACAGGCAATGGAGGGGGATATCCCACGCGGAAGAAATGCATTTCTCTTAGTTTCAAACATTCCCCACTCGATACACAAGGGTAAAAGGATATACGTGAGTTGTTTTCCAAATGGCAGCTGTAAATGACGAGTTCACTCGCACGTACAGATCCCTCCCGCCTCTACAGGTGTGATGTTAAACGCCTGCGCAGTACGTGTTACGGTGTTTTCGTTCCTTTTCTGACTCACTCTGTTCGGCGGTGTCCTCAAAGGCATCGCGTGGTACGAAGCACGTTCTTGGAAAAATGACTTTGCTGACTCTCGTATCACAATTGTACGTAAATAAAGGGGAAATTCGCCGTTAGTTGGCTTCGGAAAACTACGGTGGAGGCCTCGTGAAGATATATGGAAGCTGCTAAAGGAGGATATTACCTTTAAATTATTGTATACATATGTTTGCTGTAGTACGTAAAATGTTTTCTTTATCCTCACTCATTCTCCTCTCTCCCGTGTTATTTACACGGGAGAGAGGAGAGGAGAGGAGAGGAGGAGAGAGGAGGCAAACTGGACTTAGTCAACTTAACCTCCCGACCTTTCTGGTATTTTTTTCTTCTCTCGTCCTTCATTTTATGCATGGCTGATTTGTCAACAGTGAACTTGAAACCTGAAATTTTGGTTAAATGACGTGAGAATCTGCACAGTATTACCATTCTTTCAAAAATTTAGACGCCCTAAATTGTAACTTATTTTATTAAAAGTCCCAAAGATGACGTATCAACAAAAAACTACACTGAAGATTAGTCCGAAATTCGCCTCACTGTGATACCAAACTACTTGTATTTTTAAATATAAAAGCACAAAAAAATGGGTCTAGTTAGCTCAAGTGCGTCAATAGTTTTCGTAGCAGCCCAGACGCTATGGCACTGCTGCCCTTCTTGGCTCGATGTGGTGGGTTCGATTTTAGCCACGGTGGCCTTATTCGGTTAAGTTCACATACACATACGATCTGTGTTTATGCTTTGATTCGGGGTATATCAAAGAGCCGTTCCTAGGTGATCAAAGTCTGTCTTTAACCCACGACTACATCACATGTCGTATGATCACATCCCGGCATTGGCACCTAATGCACTGAACTGTGCGCTATAGCCGCGCGTACCCTTATGTAGCAGGATTGCTTTACATTGTATTTCAAACGTGTTTTAACTTTGTTAAACTCTGTTTTATCTCTTTTTAACTCTGTTAAAAAGGTTTATAGCCGCTGAGAGTGAAGTAGTTTCTTTATGTAATTCCGTTCCTTTCTATAGTATTACGCCATTCACGGTTGGCTTATAGGGCGAAAACCTTGGATGCCCCACTAAACGTGGAAAGTGACCGTAGATTTCTTCGACGTCAACTCCGGTCACGAAAAAAAAAAAACTTTCACGTGATGACGTCACCCCAGGATGCCATCGTAACGTCATGGGGTGACGTAATGGGTGACTTCGGTCAAAGATAAGATGGTAACGCAGATACTGGAAAACCACATGAGGAGCAGAAAGCTCTCAGTTCCTCCTATGCCAGAGGCTGTGTAAAGCCTCGTCGGATTATGAAAATCAGTCTTGGGGCGAGATAAATACAATCGAGTGAGACTAAAAAGAAGGCGATTTTCGCCTTCCCGTCGTCTCATGAAAATACACGAGTGACCATGCAACATTTTGGGTTAGTTATGTATAGTAATGTAAATAAAATGCCACTCAGAACACTGGTGAAGCAAGAGAAGTAATGTAGCGTCGGAATAGGGGTATTTTGATGTCATTTCTGCACTTCAGCCAATCTAAGGAGAACAACCGATATAAAGAATCGTTGGACAAGTGCGTATACTACTTCGTGATAACTCATGTTTGACGCTTAGTAACATTTTCGGCGTTTCTCGGCCGCGCACTATCTGGTGACGTACGCGTCATTCTCGCAGGTCTAAACCGTCAATGCTACATCAGTCGGAGACAACGTCGTGTACATTTTAATGAAGGGGTTGTCCTTGAAAGCATATACGCTGCGAGCACAAGCGGGTCGCTGACGTAGGAGGTGAATTCAAAAGCAGGGTGGGACACTGGCGTCATTCTAACCTATTTTTTAAAAGCGACCCATTCTTAAGCGGACATAACTCGAGACTGTCGATCGGTTCGATTCATTCCAGGCGTCACACGTTAAACACCGGCTATGCATAACCTAATGAAACAAGTTTGAGTGTGTTTCACTGTTACTTCCAATTTTGTTTGTTTTGGAAATTCAGCTATCGCGAGAAAACTAGCACGTTCTTTCCAACAATAGTACATTTTCCCTCTTGCTTCGCGTATGTCCACAATCAACTCACTAAGCGATCTGTCCTATGACTCGCGGTGACAGCCTGCGTGCGTGAGAACGGTGACAATGTTATCGGCTTGTTTACAGCTTTCACCTAAGCATGGTTGGCTTTGCTTTTCGCTGTTGGCAGTGTCGCTTGCTGAAACATGTAGTAGCTTGGTTCAGTTTACCGTGACTGCTCTTGTAAGCTACGGTGAGGATAAGTTCTAGTAGATTGTTGGACTTTGTGTTCAGAGCTGCAAACAGTCAAGTCTCCCGGTGTGTCGAGGTATTGAGAGATAAAATTTGAAGCGAGGTAAAAAAAAAAAAAGAATGTCCCCGAGAACTTCTTCACAAGTTTTGTATATAGTAATGGTTTCTGAGGGTATTTTACTTGGGCTACTTATTCACAGTGTTTTGTAAAATGACAGGGGCTGCATTTCACTCTGATATAAGCAAAAACAAAGTCTGATAACCTTGTAAGCATGTGGAAGAAATAATCTGAAGAAACAGTGTCATTATTTTTTAAAGAGATATCTCCTACGCAATATTATTCGCAATGCTTGATCTTGATGTGCGCTAGTTCGCAACGTTTCACATCGTGCGGCATTTCAAGCTCGAAAGCTTGATTTAGGGCCTCTTGCTTAATAGGTATTCAGTACGTAATTAGCAAAAGTGTAAGATATGAGAATATTTTTTAAGTTGCATCACATTGTCACAGACAAAGTTGTGAAAGTACTGCCTGTGACTCGTTTATCAGACCAGTACACGTACGCGCTGAACTGCAAAGAGAATAGGCCGCATTCAAAACGCTATTAGTTCGTAAGTCCGCTAACGTGTGCGGCACGAAATTCTAGGAATATTTGCAGCATCCTGGTTTGAATAAAACGAGGTAGATGAATAACTTTAATATTATGCTTGCCATGCGTGTTTTTGATAGTAACAGTAACAATAATTGGTCTTTTATATATACGTCCCAAGACCTCGATATGATTATGAATCGCCTTAGTGAATGGCACATGGGTCTCTACCATTTCGTCTCCATTGAAAGGAGGCCACTGCAGCTCGGTTCAAACCCTTGACATTCGGGTCAGTAGCCGAGACCACCACTCCACCACGGCGGACTGACGTAGTAGTTCAAGCAGAGTGGGTGGAGAGAGGAAGTGTAAATTGCTAAAAAAGTTTTGAAAATGACAGAACGAATTCACAGAATTTATTCTTCCGAACGATTCTTTCCAGCTCGTTCTGACCGAAACGTCTCCAGTATAAATCTATTCAAATATCGTACTTCATACTTCGTTATTGCGGTGCTTGTTTCGTCAGTTTTTTTTAACCTTCTTTGCAAAGAATATTACACAAAAGCGGCGATGTCACGCTGCTATAGGTTTCAGTCTTGACGTCCTTGTTTACGACATAATAAGTGGTATAATTTCCTCAATTTCCAGTTCTCAACCGCCACGCCATTCTTCTTATTTTTCTTTTTACACAAATAGGCAGCCCACGCTTTCATTTATGGCAACCTGTCAAGCATTCCTACGTCCTCAATGAATCACCGAAGTGCATCTTCTTCTCCACTTGCGCAAGCACATAAAAAATGAGGGGGGAGAGGGAGGGGGAAGACGCGTATGCATCGAAAAACCACAGCTTATGCAGTTCTCGTCCGGGATTGATAGACCGTTCCATCAAAAGCGACAAGCCCCGCGTTAGCGCACGACCACAAGCCTATAATTATCGGAACCCGATGCCGGTGCCGCTTTTACGCATGCACCCGGAAATTCTCCCAACAAGGCGGCTTCAGCACACCAGTTCTGAAAGGAACGGCTTCGCGAACAATGGAACGCAAAGAAACGCCCAGCGCATCACCGATGTTCGTTCTTACGTCTTTGCTCCGTCAACATTTCCCAGCTCACCGTCTTTCGCAGTAACCCCCTTCGACTCTCAAAGATCGACTGCGCCACACAAAAGACACGACCATTTGAACTAATGAATGGAACTTCGGTTATGGTATGAGGCTACCGGTGGGAAAAAGGGATAGGGTGGCGCTCAGCATATGCGTGCATCGAAACGTTCTACACTGTAGAAGATGTTTGTTTAACAGCACGTAGCGTTACAGTGATGTTCAAGTCGTGCGAGCCGTGCTTCGGGCACGCCCGCCTTCTTGCGTTCTCGCACATACTCAACGTATATCTTATACGGATGGAAACACCTCGTCGGTAAAACAGCGTCATTCGTGACAGAGACGATCGCAGTGCGGTGGGTCACCGATTCAAGAGGCGCGCATGCCACTTTCGTGCCGCCTCTAGAAACATAAGCACCGTAAAAATGGAACAGGACGAAAGGAATTCAACGACATATCCATGGCGATCGCTATAGATGACGACGCTCGGGGCGTGTACGCGTTCCAAGGAGCTTGCGGAGGCGCCATCAGTGGCAACCTATTGATGGAGCGGCGCGGTGGACAGTGGTTGCAGCACTTCCTTCGATCGAGTCCACGTTTAAATATGCCGGGCCCATCACCGTCTCAACCGCTGTACAGTCTGACGCGCGCTCGCGCCAACGCCCAAACACACCGTCGTATCTGTGCCGACCCATTCTTCTGTGGAGCTGTGGACTCAGACTTATACTACAGTGATCGGTATATTTATTAAAGCTCAAAATGCACCCACATGGTCGTGAACGCTTTGTAAACCGAGCTTTATTTAGGAAGTAACCGGGACACAGGCGTCACAATCTTCGAAGTTCCTCCGGATTCGATCCCGCAAGATAAGAATCTCGCATGCAACCGGCAGGTCCGGAATCGTTTAAAGGGAATTCTAAAATCGCTTCCTCAAGTTCCGAACATTTTTCGTGCGTGTTTACCGTCAAATTTATTCGTTCCTTGTTTTGGTGCTACCGCACGCGCTCGAAGCGTGATCGAACAGTGACGCGCGCAGACACTCGAATGCACAAAAGATGCGGGTGTGGCATCACCGTTCCATTCTTTGCCTCAACGTCCCTGCTTTGCTTCATTTCTTTTTCATTCGTCGCAAGAAATAAGAACAGTTTGCCGGCCGAACGCGCGCGCTCACTTTCCTAAAGTACATCACGTGACTTCGCACCTAGGCCGGAGAAATGAAAGACGCAACCATGGCAGGGAAAACACCACTCCGAACTATATAGCCTAGTACAGCTGCGAGGTGACAGGTATGCCGTCATTCGCTATTGTTCGCCGCCGTTCAAACGCGGCCACACGTGAGCGGGGCAATCTGTAAAGCTTTTGCGACGATACATTTGAAGTGAACTCTTCCGCTTTAGAGCCAGGTTGAAAAATGGCCGCACAATTGCGCCGCGCAGTCCCTCTGGATTCTATACAAAGCGGGCACGTGAGCCTGCATGTTCTTGTATTTCCGCGCTATTGGCAATATGTATTCGCGTGACGTCATACTAAAGGAACTTGTTGTGTGGTTTCAAAGAACCTCTAAACCACTCTGAGCTCGATGACGACAGAGTGATTTCTTCCTGGCCTTCATTGCCCTTCCTATACTGGCGCTATTTACTCCTCACTGCTTATTTATTTCTAAACACGGGGAAATACTAAGCATTGAGCCTGTCGGCAATCAGTGCTTTACGGGTACACTCTGTCATCTCTGCTTGCGCAGTCGCGAACGCGCGTAACGAAGTTAAACGAGTTGATCGCACAGGATAGTCATGCGAAACAAGGCAACATCAGTGTGAGACTGATATATTTCTCCCATAAATGGACCAATCGATAGCTGATTTCCTCGTGTCGCGGCGTCGACAAACTGCTGGCGTCAGCAATTGTGCCGGAAAGACCGCAAACGACAGGAAAGAATAACGCGCTCTTTTTTTATTTTCAGAGGTCTGAGGGCCCTTCAAGCGTCGAAACTGTATACTGTACGTCCATGAGGCGCGCTGCATGATGGAGTGTCTCTGGGTCAATTTAGGCAACCTATAGGTTGCCTAAATTAAAGAAGGCTATAGAAGGCTGATTAAAGAAGGCTTTAAAGAATGCTATAGCCTTCTTTAAAGTGAACGTAACTCTAAGTAGGTACAGTAGCGTTCTCACATGTCGCCTTGATCGAAAGGTGGACGCAGTGTTAGGGATTACATACAGGTCCTGGAGCTTTTAAGCGCAACGCCGGATCTGCGGAGCTGCCCCTGCGGATGTATTCACACAAGCGATGTTGTTTTCATATTCGGAGACTGCAGAAAACTACTAGAGATAAGAGAACAGAGATAACACGCAGTTGTTCACCGCGTGCTGGCTGTAAAGAGTTATGATTGCTTGGATGATGTCTCTGCAGACCAACTTTACTGATTCAATAAGTTCGTACGTTTCTGTTTATTTTTTCAATGAGGCTATTTTACTGTATTGGACGCCGAAAATTTTAGCATGCGCAAGCGTCCCAAGCAAATATACTTTCAGTTCATTTAAAGCACGCAGACCAGGATTAAATGCAACATCAAAAACATTTCTTCTTCACAATCGACCTGTAGGAGGAACTAAGAATTGCTGGGTTTTTGTATAGGTAGGTGAAAATACTTTCTTTCTTTTTTTTGCGTGCGTTTAATTCCAGCCAAGACAAAAATGGTCGCCATCTTACAGGACATTTTGCCACGTTTTATATTAAAAATTTGCTCCAAATGACAGCAATGTGTTCTAAGAGGGCTGACTCATACAAAATCTCTTGGACAACGTGATGTCGACGCTGTAATGCTGCACCAAAACTGTTCATTCGAACTAGGATTCCTTTAGTCACCAGGGATGTGTAACTATACAGAATTCTGTCAAGCATTCTTGTTTTAATATATTTATGACTCATACTTATCGTGCAGAAAAATAAGCTTTGATTAGATTAATTTAAAGGGCATTGAATGCGAGTGACAGCAGTTATGTTAATTTTGCATCGTACCAAGTAGCACGTAAATGACTAATTCAAATAAGCCAATTGAACAGAAAAAATCACTAATGCCCACCACCACATTATGGAAAAATATAGTTCTTTGAATCTACATTTAGAAATATAGCAAAAAAAGAATGTGACTCCTATATTGCCACATATGAACTATTTTTTATGAGCCCCGTTAACTCTCTATAGGGTCCAAAAACTCAAAGATCTAGTAATGATTTCCAAAGAGAAGAGACGTGTGTCTCTAAAGACATTCATAGACGTGGCAAGTCAGGACCACGTCAGGACTGACAATAAATAGTTTTACGACTGAGGCGTAATAGTTGCTATCATGTGCCTCTTCCAATGCGTGGGTTCTCAGGGGTAGCCTGCAAGACATACAGCAATAGTATCATGCTTTCATGCATGATACTTCGCGTATGGTGCCATCATACACGCGCGATGTGAAAAACGACGCGAGTGCATCGTGTGAAGGAGTTGCTGCAGGGTCCCTTGCTTGGTTATTAATTTAAAAAAAAAAAGCAAGGAGCATACGCCGCGCACGTTATAGGCTCACATAAGTCGAGCACACGCAGGATACAAATATGCACCTTAGTAGAATTGGCGAGTTTGGCTATAGGTTTCCCAACGGCGTGACTGAGTGTTTTAAATGTGAACTATATCTTGGCGCACTGCAGCCACTTTGAGCACCTACCTACCTACCTACCTACCTACCTACCTACCTACCTACCTACCTACCTACCTACCTACCTACCTACCTACCTACCTACCTTCCTACCTACCTACCTACCTACCTACCTACCTACCTACCTACCTACCTACCTACCTACCTACCTACCTACCTATCTATCTATCTATCTATCTATCTATCTATCTATCTATCTATCTATCTATCTATCTATCTATCTAAGCCCCGCCATGGTGGTCTAGTGGCTAAGGTACTTTGCTGCTGACCCGCAGTCGCGGGTTCAAATCCCGGCTGCGGCGGCTGCATTTCCGATGGAGGTGGAAATGGCTATATAGGTCCGAACATGGTTGTCAGCCACGCAGATACTTCTCCGCCTAATGTGGCCTGCAGGCGGTGGCCAGCTGACGGAAGCTACAGCCGGCGCGCGTGTCTAGTGAGTGGTACACACGTGATTACCGCCCTCGGCTTGTTCGTCCGCTTCAGACAAATACCGCGTCCATTTGGCCGAGCAAATTCTACAGATAAAGCCATGGCGCGCCACGCCAGACATTCCGCGTTTAGCGGCGTGGCAGCAACATCAGCGGCGTGGTTTTGCTGTCTACAGCGAGTTACGGACGTTGATGACGTGTTTTTAACGGGCTCTTTATGAGGTGGTCCCAAGTGAGCATCGCTTGCGTTCTTAAGTGACGTACAGACTGTTTTACGGATGTGTGTTTTTGATGCCGCAATTTTCGTTTTTTTTAGGGGCGAAGCTCTTTACGGTCGAAGCTTGACTATTGGTGTTGGCTTTGTGCGCCTCGCCGCTGACGATGGTGATGACGATGAAGAACAAGCGCGTTCCAGATCACACATTATCTTGCTGCCATCACGCCAAAACACATGCGCTCTACAACATATATAGCGCACCCACTATACGCCATGACGATGAGGATGAGGACGGTGATGATCACGGACAACGATAGGCTTGGGCAGTAGATGACGTCTCGATATGCTCTACGATCTATTTCGTATGACTGGAATCAACCAGCAATCACCAGGAGTGCCCAGACCTTGTTTTCGCCAACTTCATTCTAGATTCAATACCACAAAGCAATAATAATGAAAGCAAAGTGAAATTCCCAACTGAACACAATTAACATACCAGTTATGACCATCTGTACACCACTTGGTACTCATTTACACGCTTGAGTGGTCAATGTTGCGGGTGATTTACGATAACGCCGAAAGATGCCACTACTTTGCCCACTCATCATCCTTTACTTCGTGGGTACGCCGTGTTTTTTTTTCTTTTTTTATATTGGCACGCCCTACGGCATAAGCTAAACAAAAGGCTTTTCTGGACAAAATGCATGCAGGAGTGGGTGATACAAAGGACCGTGCGTCCAGTTCGTTAGGTCAGGTGGTATAATCAAGGCCTTGTGACTGCCCGGACAGGTCCACAGTAGGTCACAGAGCATTGCCTCTGTGGCTGGGGCTGCGCAGAAGGGGCATATCATTGGGGAAGGTTTCGCACCGGATGTCCGCACAGCTCGGATGTGCAGGAGTCAGGGCAGCGTTCACACGAATACTCCTGAGCACAACTTCCTCTAGGAGAGTTAAGCAGCCGGGAAGTTCCAATTCACACCGAGGAATGAGTGCAGGCGTGGAGCGCAGGAGTGTTTCCTTGTGCAGGAGCATGCTGTCCTTTATGGACAGATGTAGTAGAGGCGGCGGGTGTCAATCTTCCTTTGTACGGCATCTGCGACCTCTTAGGCCGTTGCAGAGCGACGACTCAACGATACGCGGACAGGAGAGGCGAACGAGCAAGTCAGTCGGTGCTCGTCAGAAGCTATAACCGAGAGACGAGGTCACTACTCGCAGCTCAACATTGCCGTTTTCTGTATTTTAAAGCTGGACAAACGCTGCTAGAGTGGGTGCATACCGATGAAAATGGTTGATCCTAGCATTATTAATTCCCGACGCAATATTCAAAAAGTAAGAAAACATTCGTTTACAGCCCATGATGGCGGTACCCACGTAACTTACGTAAGATTAGAGAGTTTTAGTACTGGGTACGCTGCGTACGTGGCGGCGTTGCGTACGTAAGGACGCCACGTTCTGCGTAGTGCGCATGCGCAGACCGCAACGTGCACGTATCGCGTTACGTCCGCAGCCGCTACGTACGCACGCATGAGATGCGTGCGTGCGTACGTATGAGCTGATCGCGCCGCTCTCGAAGAAGTTCGCGACAGCGCGAGACTTCGTTTTGCAAAATGGCGGCATCGAAGGCAAGCACCGACCGGCTCTGTGGCTTAAAATATGGCCATAATCTGGCTATAACACTTGGATTGGCTCACATTGGCTGTCAACAACACGTGCTTCTATTTTGATCTACCAGATGACGCAACACGTTTCACGCTCGTTACGTACGCGGGTACTGCGGCGTACTAAAAGCCGATTAGTGGCAAACGACGCCACGTAACGCAAGGCGCTTGCGTGATGCATACGTAGCACCATTCCGCAGTACTAAAACTCTCTATTATTTATGCAGCGCTAACGGATTGAAGCACGAATTCAGAACATTTATTATAATTGCTACAATCAGTACTCTCGAGGTAACCGCCTCACTTCGCTACGACTATGGCCGCTAAAGGTAGTTTTTGCTCTGATGTAAGTGCTTGAGTCGAAATTGCACCTATATGAACATGAACTGAAGGCGCTTGAAACAAAAGCACCCGTTTGCTTATGGTAATAATGGAAATGATATCGGGGTTATACGTCCCAAAACCACGACATGAAATGAAAAAAAAAACGCAGTAGAGGGCTCCGCTAATTTCGATCATCGGGTGTTTTTCGACGTGCACTAAAATCACGCAGTACACGACCCTCTGCAATTCCACCTCCTTCGAAATGCAAACAGGCGTGGCCGGGTTTGAACGCGCTACATTCGGGTCAGCAGCCGCACACCGTAACCTCTAAATACCGCCGCGATGCACCCCGGGTATTGAAGGATACTATTGAGCCGCGCAGGCTTCATTTGTAAAGGTGTTATTTATCCTCCCACCTCTGGCTTTAAAGTGCCAAGTTTCAATAAGTGAGCAATACCCTCCGTGGCAAATTATAGCACATGGGGTGTCACATTGCAGAGCTCGAGGGCGCAACCTTGAATACCCCACAATGAATTGCCTCATAAACATATCGCGATTTTGGCACATAAAACCCCGACAATTATTGCTAATTCATGAGCGCTGTACAAGCAGGACCTATATTGTATGCGACATCAACGATGTGCTTCGTCGGTTTCGCCTTGCGCCATGCATCTACCGCATTCGCGGTATTCTAGATCAAACCTGCGTGTGTGGTACACATGCACTCATAACAAACACTTTTGGCTGCGGAACTCGCAGGGCTACAAGGTGCGGTCAAGTACATACTTCGGCAGCCACCTAATCAAATGCGCCATATCTTGCGACTCGAGGTGAGCTTTACTAAAACTACGGTTTGCATTGCGGCATGAACTACACGAGCAACTGTTGTATGAAATGAGACAATGCTACAATCAAGCACTCGAGAGCGGACATGATGTTAAATTTCAGTGGCTGCCGAGTCATTGTGAAATCGCCGATAACGACCGCGCCGATGAAGCTGCACGATCGGCTTATGAAAAATACCGGCGGATGCCCATATCTGGAACAGACGTGGCGCAACAAGTGCAATCGCTTGCTCGTCGCGTCACACTTCTACAGTGGAGAAAGAAGGGTTTCTCCAACTCACGCGTATATTCTAAACTGACCCCCAATTACAACACGGCTTGCCATACGGACTGTCCCGTCGAGGTGAAACTTAGTTGTGTCGCATGTGGTTGGGAATGGCATTTACGAATGCATACTCGCATCTCAAAGGAATGACAAACACTGCGGCATGCAACTCATTCGACTGAAAGGAGACAACTCAACACATTTTATGCCACTGCCCATCTTACCAGACTCAACGACGTGTTCTCGTAGCCCAACTCGACCGTCTTGATGCGAGACCGCTGTCCGAGAAGATCCTGAGAAGGTCCTGAGACCTTGTGGCCTACGGTTTCGGACGTGCACAAGGCAACGAAAGCCCTACTGAGCTACCTGAAGAAGACCGGACTTCACGAGCGTCTATGAAGTGTCAGCGCGAATTTGTGTTGTGTGTGTTCTAACTGCTATTTCCGTTTCTTTCTTTCTCTAGTTTCTTCTTTTATTATTCCCTATTTTTCACATTTCGCGTGAAGGGTAGCCAGCCGAGCCTAGCTTGGCTAACCTCCCTGTCTCTCTCTTTTGTTTCTCTCTCTTGGCTAACACGAAAGTTTACTGTGAATGCGTTTGTTCACCACATTGTACATTGTTTCAATGTATAGCCGGCACTGTACTTTTCATATATTTTGCTAAGCGTGCTACGTCTTACTGGGAAAATTCCAGTTGCTGTAATAATATTGTCACGGGGTGAGGGTAGGCAGAGGGTAGAAATATATTTACCGATTGTAGATGGAGTACACAGTGTCCTTGAACCAAGATGGCGGAGTGGCAACCACCCACGAGCTTTTGTTCAATCGTCATATTCATCGCCTTTATGGTGCCTTTGTTGATGTTAATGATGCAATATTATTTCCTCAGGTTTAGCGTCCCAGAATTACCCTATGAGTATGAAAGACACCGTCGTGAAGGGCTCCAGAAGTTTTGACCCCCCTGGGGTTCTTTAACGCCCACCTAAATCTAAGCACACGGGCCTCAAGCGTTTCCGCCTCAATCGAAAAAGCAGACGCCCCGGCTGGGATTTGATCCCGGGACCTGCGGGTCAGCAGACGAGCACCTTAGCCACTAGACCATCGTGGTCGGTGCAGTTGCTGTCCTGCAATCGACATTCATCAAAGTGGTCAACTTGGCTTAGTAATAAATACCCAGGATGTTTTTTTATCTCCCGCATGGTATATATATTTGACAATTAGCAAGGCACGAGGGAATCGTTTCATTCTTCGTCTTACCTGGTCATGCACTACTTTTTCTTAGCAAATGCCCTGTCTTCCCAGAACAAGAGCGCGTGCTTACGAGTACTACCTTTCAGGTTGCAGGACACGTCCTTTTAGGGGCGAAGCTCCTTATAGCGGCACCCGTTCGTCCCCCGTAGTATGTAACAAGTATAACATTTTGACCTCCAAGGTGGTGCCGGCGAGAGACTTCTTCTGTGCGTTGTTGAACAATAAAAAATACTGCTCAATGTACATGTCAATGGCTGCTAATGGGGAATGAGAGACAGGAGCATTCGGCTTTTAGTTAACGCGCAGGCTGCGATCACCATTAGCAGCCATTGGCATGTACATTGAGCACTATCTGACAAGAAAGGGTTGCTACGTTATACTCGCTGGGTGTAACCTCCTTAGCTTTAGAAAGGTTTAGCGAGCGTTCAGCCGCAGTGCCATGAATAGAGTGAACTAGTATATACCATGAACTCGAGGTGGTTAAAGGTGGGAAGTGGACCCGAAGCGCAAGCCGTAAGAAAGTGTGCGTGTGCCACCTCTCGTTTAGTCCTTGGAATGTCCGCTGGATGGCGGTGCTTCTATATGGGGAATATATGATGAAAAGATGCGAGATGGTGATACTTGGAGTGTTGAATAGATGGACGAACGGACACATAGACAGATGCATGGATGGACGCATGAACGGACGCAGGGGCGGCTGCATGAACGAACGCAGGGACGGACGCACGAACAAACGCACGCACGGACGGGCTGATGGACGCATGGACGGTCACACTGACGGGCGCATGGATGGACGGAAGCAAGAACGAATGGACGGTCGAATTCTTCGCCCCACTCTCCATCATTCACTCCGTGGATATGCTGCCATATTTTTTTTTTGCTTTTTTTGGTCAAATAAATGCTGGTCCAGTTTTCTTCTATACACCCATTTCCTCCAAACTTGTAGTCGGAAGGTTTTACTTGAGTTGGTTGTCCAGACACGCTAACCCTTACAGAAGAGCGAAAATTCCCATGGCCCCTGAGTAATTTTCCAAAAACTTGCAGCACTGCACATTTGTTTTTAGTGCCACATATCTTTGTCGCTTCCTGGTGTTATTTGTTACCGATATAGGTGATGTCTACGTGCGAACAACAGTTAAACTGTGGCGTATACGTTTGATGAAATATAGACCGCGCGAGCCCGGTCAGTTGCTGGCCCTGTTCAGACAATAGTTTCGTTTTCGGTCATTTAGTTCGGCAGTCACGTCTACCCCAAACAATGGCTATCCTGCCGGTAATCGTGTTCCCATCCTCATTTACACTTCCTCCAACCAACCTGCACGTACGAAAAAAAAAACAACAACACCGCACTGAGAAAACGGAGCTGAAACACAAGCAACGCATGTAAGCGAGCACTGCATGACGCCGTTCTATGGGTAAACCTCCATAGAAGCCATCACTCGTCTCGCGATGAACTCCCTATTTATTTCCACGCGAGCACGCCGGCACATTTGCCTTTTTGAGAACGAGCCGACATCTGACTTCATGCGTGTGTTCACACCGTACAGACCACACTCCGTCTCCGCCGCCCAATCAAGCCGGCTGTGATGGCGGGCCCATGCGTTTGCGTGTCGACGCTCCTATGAAACTGCTATCGTCCGCGGTTGGCTCTCAGCTGTTTCTTTGTGTGTGTGTGTGTGTGTGTGTGTGTGTGTGTGTGTGTGTGTGTGTGTGTGTGTGTGTGTGTGTGTGTGTGTGTGTGTGTGTGTGTGTGTGTGTGTGTGTGTGTGTGTGTGTGTGTGTGTGTGTGTGTGTGTGTGTTTAAAGCAGTACGCTCCACTGCCCCACTGCCGCGGCCGTAAAGCGTGCGCGCTCCTTTAGCTTTTCTCCGGGCGTCTCTTTTAAAAAGCGGAAGACACCGACTGACGTGCGGGCCGCCTTGACGGTTTAGTATACGTCGTCGAACCGTCGAAAGCTATCCCTCTCGTCTGATGTCCTCCGGACTTCTTCGCGTTCCCCTTCCTTCTGCGCCCGCGGTGAAGGCTGTAAAATGAACATTCCTGTTTTTTTTTTCGTCTTTTTTTCTAGGACCGCGCTATGTTAAACGCGTTCTTTTCCTCCTGTATACGCACCAGTGCCCGTGCGTGGTCGGATGGTGACCGCGTGTGGTCTTTCGAAAAGCCCCTCAATGTAATCCTACCACTTTTTTTTCTTTCCTTTATGCACACCTTTTCTATAGAGTGCATGTGGTGTGTGACCAAGACAGCTGGTTAAACTAATGAGTCGTTCACGTTCTACCGATAATCAGTGCTCCCATTGAAATGGTGGGGTGTTAGCCGCTAACGAATGCGTCAGGAGAGTGTGAGGTGTGATGGTTCTACGAAGAACGGAAAGAACAGGTGTTCCGGCGTTCTCACGTGCTCGTTAAAAAACGGGTATACAGTTTTTTGTTAACTTCGAAAATGGGGAGGACATAAATTTTCTGCTGGACACACTGCAACTGCTTTCCTTGTGCAACCGAAAACCTAAGCCAGTGTTCACAGAAGTCTCATACCCTATAAGTTTTTTAAAGAGAATATTTCAACCAATCCTGACTCATGACATACGACTAATCTAGTTGACTGGCCAATAGCAAGCAGTTCTTAGGGCAAAGTTCATTGAAGGTTGCCACTGAATTTTAAAAACGATAGTCTTTCTTGGGGACCTTCGACGGAAAAATTTTGGTCTGTCTTGTCTGTCTGTCTGTCTATCTGTGCATTTGTCTGTTTGTCCGCTCTAACGATACCTCAAACGGCATCAAACGACCAACCCCATCCCCAGTGCTCAAAGTTTAGCGTTCATAGTTGTGCGATTGTCAATTAAAAAGCAATTATTGCGCATATCTCAGGCGCCAAAACAACGCCTCGATGTTTTCTATGTCTGCCTTTATACTAGAAGAGGCACACACAAGTAACTCTAAGAAATGTAGCGTTTAATCACCGTGCGCTGGCAGTGCAACGCGATGCTCAAAAAGGTGTTTCTAACGCTTTGCTATGACGTCACGGTGGTGGCACCTGCCCATCGCTTTGCGTTCTACACCTTATCACCTCCGAGACTGGCGCGTGTCTTTCTCCACGTGCTGCACGCCTTCGTTTTTGAAGATAACGGCCAGATGGCACTTGTGTCTAACGTGCCTAGATGAGCTCGTTCGCCTCCGTCACACGCTCGAGGCACTCTAAAGCCGCGTTCGCACTGAGCATTCCGGCCGCCGAAAGTGCTCCGAATCCGGTTCGGCGGCAGCGAAATCCGCCGAAAGGGCCCTCTCCGCGCCGGTCGCTCTCGGACCGATTTTTGCGGCGTCTGCCGCCGAATCGGTCACCGCGGACCAATAGGAGCGCTAGTCAAGGAATTTTGAAAAATGGTGGCCAAGCCCTACTCGCTTCTTATGCCGCAGTGCACGTAACTGAATGTTGAAACCAACGGGAGTTTAATCTACTCTGTGCCTACTTCGCGTCCGTATTTCGTGGAAGAGGTGACCGACCTTGCTGTTGGCGTGACCGAGCTTGTTGTGGTCTTGAAGAGCAAAACGAACCAACCAACGCCGCTGGCGTCGGTGTTTTTTCTGCTCTTCGTGCATTACGAGACAGCGACTTGCCAGCAAAGTAAGCAGTACTGTCTTTTATTGCTTCTTGCGTACGAGAATCGTCGAAGTATACAGCACCGGATATCGTAGTAGCATTTGCGAGCCGCGACAACAACCGGGTGACAGCGCATCCATCCCGCGTTCGCCCCGTATAGTAGATGGCATATTCGGCGGCGCGGGGCGCGTCCAGTGCGAACAACGCTGCGTTTCGGCGGCAGGGGATTTTCGGTCGCTGTAGAAAGCAGATGTTTCAGTGTGAACTAGGAATAACGCAGCGCCTGCAGAATACCATTCACCGATTTTCTTGCGCAGAACACCAAATAAACGTTTTATTCACTGTCTCCAGACGCAAGACTAGCGTCTTTCGACGACATTTACAGTGTAACATGTAGATTCGGGCCATTTTTTTTCAGTTTAAGCATCGAAACATACCCCGAAAATTATTTAAAGTGTTCAGAAGGAGGAGACCGCCAGGGGGCGTCGAGGAGTGCACGTGCACGCGTTCACATCGGCTCCGTCAGTCATCGTGCCTAGCAGCGGTTAAAATCATGTGACTACCAGTGAAACTACGGGAATTGTCCAGGAAGACGTCAGGTGCACGCTGACACCACCTTTTTCGACAAGCGAACCCGGTTTACTCTGAGAAGTGAAGACCTTCGCCACGCAAAGCCTCGCGGCGAAGCGGAACGCGGAGACCTGGCAGCCAGCTCTTGGGCCGCACGCAGCGTTGCACCGGCCCGAACCCCAACGGACAACGACCCAGAACTAGCCAAGGCAATCATGGACATGGATGACCAAGGCATCGAAACCCAAGTGAGCTCTGTGGCGGACGCGGACGAAGATTTTAAGTGTGAATACACTTTATAAGCGACCCCAAACCATCCACCGCTGTCGGCGGCGTCCGCAGTCTTCTCTCTTATACCCCCTCCCCCTTCGCGCCTTATACCCCCTCCTCCTCCGCTCGCTCCTCCGCTCTCCTCGCTCGCTGCAGCTGCGCGCGCACCCCTCTCTCTCGCGTGCCCACCTTCTCTCTCAGCCTCCCGTCGAGAGCGGGTCGTGAGGGGGAGTAAAGTTAAAATCCATTGGCATTCGCCAGTGAGTTAACGTAAACTCCCCCGTGTGATCAAATTGCGATTCCCAGGAACCATTACACCATAAAGGCACCATAGTGTGATTAATAAATATAATAGTGCGAAGTAATAAATCTCCTCATAGCATCACCCCGTGTATTCGCACTTAACCATGTTCACCCTCGGGGAAATGCTTGGGAGTTTTCTGTTCACCTGGCGTGGGGCTACAAGCGGAGTGGACCAGCGACGCCAAGAGCGAGGAAAAATACTCTGCGGAGGAACGCGACGACGAACCCAGGAATGGTCAGTCGCAGGTTGTAATGTCATTGTGACAGCGAAAACGCATCAGGGAAACAAGAACGCGCAGTCCGTGATGACAGCGTTGCTTGAGGAGCAACTGAGAGCAACAGCTGCGGCACCAGAACGCTTGCAGAAGAGCGACGCGGAAGAGCATCTGAAAGGGGCTGACGGCGAACGCGCGCGGCGCCGCTGCCGAAAAACGATATGAAGGTTATCATGTAGCCCAGACCAGAATTAGTTGTGAAGGAACTGAAAGTCTACGAGGTTGCGCGAGCGATAGAACATGCAAGCGGTCACCCAGAGGCCTATAACAGCCACACATTTCTGCTTCGCATTCGCAGCGGATCAAACATAATCATTGCAAGCACTTCCTACGAAGATGTAGCGGAAAAGATCTTGAAGATATAGACACTGGAGCTCAATGGCACCAACTACCCCATAAACACCTACATATTCACACCTGTAGGATATTTGAAAGGAGTGGTACTCGAATTAGAACGCGAAACCCCAGAAGCTGAACTCCTGAGCCATCTCCGAGTGCGCACTGAAGGAGTGACAATCGTTCAATCCCGCATGCTCGGACAGTCCAAACTGCAGTGATCACGTTCGATGAACCAATACTGCCGCGCTTCGTGTATTATTAAGGTGGCGAAATGCCGTACGTGCCTTATCAACCCACACGGCAGTACTGTAAACTCTGCAAGAGCCAGGGATATATGACGGATGTTTGCCCTACTTTGGCGACAAAGGTGTTCAGTAACTGCCGGCTAAGACGACGACAACACTTGTGAACCGGAATGTGCCCTGTGTGGTGGAGGCCACCCCCCGGTGTCATGGGAGTGCAAGGGGCCGATCGCTGCTGTCGCATAAACACAGCAAACCACAAACCACTGGAATATTTATTAGACGCTGGTTCAGCACAGACCGTGAGTACTCGGCACCGCCAGGCGGGGCCCGTTCCAGTTCCCGATACAGGTCTCGGTCTACGTCCTGATCCAGGTCCGGCTCTCGCTCCACGCTGCAACTCCAGGAATGGTGACCACAAGCAGGCCCAAGCAAAGCAAGAATAACACAAGGGCAAGAAGGCGCAGAAGAAGACAGCAAAGAACCAAAGAGGTGGGCAGCAAAATCCTCGCTACACACAGACCAAACACCACGCACTTAGAACGCGAATTACAGATAATGCGGTGAGAGTAAGTGACCTAGAACGCGAACATAGGGAACTAAAAAAGCAACAAACCCAGCACCCGCCGCAAAACTCTATACTAGCCTATAGAGTGGCCAGAAATTGCAGACACAACCGAATGCCGGAAGCGACTCATTAATAAACTTGGAGGTGCAGTGCATCCAGGTTTTTTACCTTCAGCCATGCATCATCCCGACCAGACAGGCTTCCGTCAAAATTTAAACTTCATGCTGAAAGAAACATTAAAGGAAGTTGTACTGACAGTTATAGAGCAAGTAATGATAAAGATAGATAGAAAGCTCGAGGTTCTGGACAAGCAAATCCAGGCACAACACATACAATTCACGAAAGCTTTCCGAAAGCATGTCACAAGCGCCAACATCAAAAAAAAACTGAGAAAATTTACAACAGACCCGTATTGTCGGCCTTGAACCAGGAGACGCAAAAAGGCTAAATGTCAAATGCAGTGGTCAGAAGAGTGCGAAACGTGGCAGTGGAACTGCCGTGGTTTCTGGTGGAAAAGAGGGCAACTGTTGCAGCTGGTGGCGTCGCAACAAAGGCCTCCTGCTGTCATAGCAGTCCAGGAAGCCGGAACACAACCAAAACTACGGGGCTACGAGACTTATTGTACCGGGGACGCACAATAGAAAGTTGCCGCATTAGTCAACAACTCAATCACAGCAATATGTCATCAGCCCATAGAGGAGACAGATATCCCGCATCTCATAACAGAAATCACCTACAAAGAGAGCCATGGAAAGAACGCCTTCGTACTATAGTCCCCCGAGACTAAAGAGAACAACGTTCGACAAGCTCTTTCAAGAGACAGCAAAACTGGCGAAAGGGAACTCATTAATCATAGTTAGAGAATTTAATGCCAGGCATGCAATCTGGGGATATATTATCCAGGACACCAAATAAAAGAATATTGCAAGACAAATATAGAAACTAAGAATGACGCTGTTTACGGACCCTGCAATCCTAACGAGAACAGGCAGCAGCATATCCATGGACACAAGTCCGGACTTGACGATAGTGCAAAACTACCACAGCGTGGGCTGGTACAACACCCTTGAAAACCTGGGCAGCAATCGTTACATACTAAGCACCACAATCCGCACAGGCCGAATCCGCAAACACATCAGCACAGCTAAAATAACAGACTGACATGCATATAGAAAATAGCTAGAAGTGCACGTGACTGTCATAGAAGACTTGGACGAGTGGTGCAAAGTAATCCTAAATGAAAAGCAAATGCACACCAAAACTGTCGCTAGAGCGGACGACATTCCTGAAGTAGGCACTCACCTTCTCTCCCTGTTGGAAGCAAGAAAGAACCTCACTAAACGATGGAAAAGGCAAAAATGAAATAATAAACTCAAAGCGAAACCTAAAGAAATAACAACGCAAGCCGAAGAGTAGGCTAATCAACTCGCGACAGCCAAATCGGAACAATTTCGTGATTCGCTAAATGGAACCCTTGGAACAGCGAAGAGTCATGATTGACCCTCTGAAAACTAAACGCAAATGACAAATATCTTTAAAAAGATAATTGCACACATATCCGGGCACACGAGACGACCTCCTTTAATATATTTATATCAAACGTTTTGGCGCCCGAGCCATCACAGCCCCTTACCAGGCTAAATACACTGGGCTCCAAAACTCAGAACTGAATGCACCTTTCACGCTTGCCGAGTTCAGAGCGGCAATCGTCAGCATGAAACGCAACACAACGCCTGGAGCGGATCAAATCAGCAATGCCATGATTAGCAACATGAATAATGAAGCCATGACAGCGCTTCTAAACTTCATTAACAAACACCGGGTAAATGGCACTATACCTCAGCAATGGAAGCATGCTGTAATAACTATGATAACCAAACCAGTGAAGAAATTGGCAATAGAAAACCTTAGGCCAATCTTTCTTGCCTCGTGCTTAGGCAAAGTGTGAGAGACTAATAAATACCAGACTTCAACAGAATCTTGAACAAAATAACTTGTTGCCAAACACCATGTTTGGTTTCCGCTCAAACCTCCCGACACAAGATATCCTTCTGCTTTTAAAGAAGGGAGTACTAACAAATGTTCCAAAAGCAGGAGAAAAAATTGTCTGGCCATTGACATAAAAGTTGCTTTCGACAACGTATGCCATAAGGCCATACTAGATAGGCTAGCAGCGACAAACTGCGGTTGAAGGACGTCCCAATATGTACAAAACTTCCTTACTAAAAGAACCGTTCTCATCAAAGTAAGAGAAGACGAATCCAAAGTGTCTCACCCACCGCGCAAAGGCACACCACAAGGCGCTGTGATCTCGCCTACGCTTTTCAACATAGCCATGATTGATCTAGCCAAAAAACTCGAAGATATTAACAACATCCGACACTCCTTCTATGCGGATTACATCACTATGTGGACAACCAAGGGTAGCTTAGCAGAAAAAGAAGAGTGACTCCAACTAGCAGCTACAACAATCGAAGAGTACACTAAAGAAAGGGGACTTCAGTGCTCAGCAGACAAATCGAAACACATTCGGTTCCCCAAAAGTAAAGAACAAAGGACAGACCCGAGCGCCCGCTTTGAGGTCAAGCTAGACGGCAATATTATTCTTGAGAAAATGACCGTTCGAATTCTAGGGATGTGGCTACAGTCCAATCAACGATGTCTCCACACACTGAATCTGCTTAAACGAACAGCTCAACAAATTGTTCGTATGATTGTTCAAATAATGAACAATCGTGCTGGACTGGAAAAGCAAGATGCACTTCGTTTGGTAAAAAGCTTAGTCATCCGCAGACTATCACACTCGCTACCCTACCACAACATGAATAGAGAGGAGAAAGAAAAAGCAGACAAAATATAAAGGGTTGCGTATAAAGGGGCTCTGCGACTACCACAAAGCCCTTCAACTGCGAAGCTATTAGCGCTCGGACTTCACAATACATTTGATGAGTTGACTAAAGCGCAAGTAACCATCCGGATTAACCGTCTGCTACTGACGCCAACCAGTCGCGAACTTCTTCAGAGGATCGGCCTCGGTGCGCAAGTACAGGCACACGGAAGAGCTAAGGAATTGTTGTACTCAGTCAGAGCCTGGTACAAGATATGTCCCCTACCGAAGTACTTGGACTTAGTTCTAAATGCTGGAAGACGTAAAGCAAGAGCCGCTGACACAGATAAAAAGACAAAATGTTTGAATACGGCAAGATTACCAGACGCTGCACCATATCATACAAATGCGTGGTGGCAGAACGTGGTGGCCGTGGTCACAGACCGAAAAGGAAACGTTACAAGTTGTGCCTTTGTAGCCCAAGCTTCCATCACAGAAGCGGAGGAGATAGCGATCGCACTGGCAATCAAGGAGGGCAGGGAGAGAAAAGCCCCACTGACAATAATCATGGATTCGAAGGCTGCATGTAGGAACTACGAAAGGGTAGAATATGTATGAAGGCATTCCGAATTCTCACCAAAGCTCATAAAGACTTTCCAATTGAATACACCCAAACCATTATCTGGGCGCCAGGTCACGAGGGCGTCACCGGCAACCAGTTTGCGGATGAGGCGGCTCGAGGCTTCACAAATCACCGAGCTTCCTTGCACACTGCAATAGAGGATCCAACGCCCCTAGACCCTAACTTTGGTACAATTCTTCAGTATTACAGGGACAATAGAAAACTGTATCCAGCACCGCATAAGAAACTCACAGCAATGGAATAAGTGGCATTACGCAGAATCTAAACAAACACATACACAAACTTACACAGGCTGCATGTATTCTACCCCAAAGCATACAGGGATATATGTGCGTGATGTGGGGCCACACCAATTCTGTTTCACATTAGGTGGGAAAGTATCCCAATGAAGAACACCACAACATGAACAACACAGAGAAACAATGGGAGGCACTGCTGTCCAGCTCGGCCATTGCTGATCAGCATTGGCTGGTCCAACGGGTAGAGATGATGGCTAGGGCCAGTGAAGCCCTGGAATAGGGGCCCGACCATTTGGAATGCCCCGCGTAATGCGCAAATAAAATTTCTTTCTCTCTCTCTTTCTCTCTCTGTTCAGATGAAGTAGATGCGCCTCTGATTAAATCATTCAATGCTCTAACAGACTGCTTGCCACACTTGCGGGTTGTCAGAATCTTGTCAGGAGAATAGGAGGTGTGGTCGCACGAAGACGAGTTGTGTCGTATTGGTTAAGGGAAGGCTAGTGCCCCCTTTACACCCCCTCCCCTTCTGTCCACGCTCATGTTGCCAAAAGTAAAAAAAGAGGACGAAAAACGTTCCTAAGAGCAAACTTATTCGCACCTTGTCATGCACACAGACCTTAATGTCATTATGTCATTTTCAGTGTGTGTACTCCGCTTTGTAAATCATCCGACCACCACACGCGAAATCTCCCTTCCCAGGTTAGAACCTTCAGCAGCACGTGAGAGGCGCACTACTGAAATCAGCTGCAGCATTTACGCTTACAACACGAGTATTGCACTTTTTTTCTGCCATTATTTTCTAAGCATTTTCTCCGACAAGGATTCGTCCGTGCTAAGCCAATAGCGTGCACACATACACGAACGGTCGTCAGAGGGACTTCACTACTTCCAGCCTGTAGTGGGAAATTCATGCATCGTTGCAATAATAAATATATCATTCTTGAGAGAGAGAGAGAGCGAAATAGAGAGGAAAGGCAAAGAGGTTAACCAAGCTTGGCTCGGTTGGCTGCCCTACACTTGGGGTTGGCGAAAGGAGGATTAATAGAAAGGCAAAAGATAGAGAGAAAAGAATACGAGGAAGAAAGAGATGTATAAATAGTCAGCTCGAGACTACACAGTACGGTCTCGCGTTGCTCTTTCACAAGCGCTCGAGAAGTCCCGTGGTCGTCAAGAAGCGCAAGATAGCTTTCGTGGCTTAGCGCCTATGCAAGGCCGTCGGCCAAGGTTCCAGGATCTCCTTTTCTGCAAGTGGTTGTGAGTCCAGGTGGCAGAGCTCGAATTCCATAGCAAGTCGTATAGATTGGTATCATGGGCAGTGGCATAGAATGTGCTCAAGCGTCTCCTCGCAGGCGGAAATGCCGTGCCATGCTGCTAGCCATTTCAATGAGAACAAATACGATTCGTAAATGCCACGCCCAATCGCATGACACACAGCGAAGTTTCTGGGTGTCGTGGGACAAATGAAGTTGCATGTTTGGGTCAATGGAATACAGGCGCGCGTTGGAGAAACCCTGACCATACCATTGTAGGAGCGTGATCGGCAAGCAAGTTATTGTAGTCATCGCGCACCGTCCGTTCTCAAGAGTGGTGTGGGCGTCCGCAGGTCTTGGTCATCAGCCGAACGAGCAGCTTCATCCACGCGGTCATTGCCGATAATACCGCAACGACTCGGCAACCATTGAAATACAATATCATTTCCTTCCTCGGTTGCTTGATGGTGGTCGTGCCTTATCTGATATACTGATTGTTCGTGTAATCTGTGCCGTAAAGCAAACCGTAGGATCTGTAAGGCTGACCTCGAGTCACAAAATAATGACTTGCTTTAGACTGATAATTGTATCTTCAAGAAGGGTTGCTGAAGGACAGAGGGTGACTGTGAAGAAAAATATCAAATGCGAGAGGAATGATCAATGCTATTACATTAAAAAAGATGTCACTCACATAAGCAATGCAACCATCACCACGCTTGGCTTAAACAAGTGACAGACTCTATGTCTCAGCGAGGTCGTTAGGTTTCGTTGGCACGACTTGACAACACGCTTGGCAAAGTCCATGCAAATGTTGGTGCAGCGGATTTGGCCATCACGGCTTCTAAATTGATCTACTATTGTTGCGTTGCTTCTGAATGAAACGCTGTAATGTCGCCACATTGGATAATGGAACTATTGTATACGTCTCTTCCCCAGTTACCTGATTTAAATACAGCAATGGGATACGGTTGCCATGGCACAAACGCGTTGCAATATCGACGCATATCTGAGAGAGGCGAAATACAGTGCGATACAGACGAGTGTATTCCACCTATTAGGCCAATGTGATTCCTTCACCAGCCGTTGCGATGCTGTGTCGGTTGAGGGTTGGCGTAGCCTTTATTTACTCATTCACCTATCTCATTGGAAGGAAGGACAATAGTAGGAAAAGAACGGCAGGGAGGTTAACCAGCCTATCGGCAGCCGGTTTGCTACCCTGCGCATGGGAGGGGATGGGGGGATGAAGATATAGAGCAGAGAGGGAAGACAGATAAACACAGCTCATTCGCCAGCACATGCACGCACACTCAGTCATTGTCCAGTCTTGTCTTTCGCGGTGTGTGACATTGCTGTTACAGCCACTTCTCCAAGTCCGTGTCACGTAGGAATTTCAACAGAGCTTTTGTCGCCTTCTGTTGCAATGTCTTCTCTCGGGCACTTGACAGAATAGTGTCCACATACATTTGGCTGTTGTCGATGCGCGCAAGAACGGATGCCAGTGACTGTCTCTGGATGTCATACAACGGACAGTCGCACATGATGTGGTGTAGCGTCTCTTCGTAATGACAGGCATCGCAGAGAGCGTTGTCCACCTTTCCTATGACAAAGGAATAAGATTTGGTAAATGCCACTCCTAGTCATAAGCGATGAAGAAGGGTGGCTTCTCTTTGGGCTCGTCGAGCCCAGTGGGCATGCGGAGAGCCATCAAAGAGGGCAGGTGGTGTTGACGATTCGTCTCGTTGCTGGTGGGAACCATAGTGAAAACGTGACTTCACGCGCAAGTCGTCGAAGGTTACTGGCTGCATCGGTCCGCGAATGTGGTATGGCTTCTTCTCGTGTTCCTTCAAGAGCTGCCCGCGTGGCAGTATCGGCATGTTCGTTCCCTATGACGCCGCAGTGACTTGGCAGCCACTGAAACGTCACATGATGCCCTTTCTCGTGTCAAGTGCGGAGAATGCATAGAATTTCGAAAACAAGCTGTTCGTACGGCCCGCGACGCAGTGCTGAGAGCACAGATTGTGGGGCAGCCCTTGAGTCGCTGAAAATTGACCATTGTTGCGGTGGTTCCCGATTGAGCACACAAAGTGCAGCGCGCAAAGCAGCTAGTTCCACTGCTGTAGATGCCATGGAGTGGTCAGTCCTAAAGCTGATGGTAACACCTCTTGCTGGGACAACTACTGCATCTGACGAACACTGGTGGTTCGTGGAGCCATCGGTATATTTGTGTGCACTGTCTGAATATTTGTCATGCAAAAGAAGAGACAGTTGTTTCAGCCCGGGCGATGAAAGCTGAGATTTACTCCGGATCCCTGGTACACTAAGATCCACTGTGGGTCGAATAAGACACCAAAGGGGTATCAATGGTTTAGATGCAGGAGTGAAGCCCGAGGGAAGTTTCTCGTTGTACTTCACAATCATTTTAGCGAACGATGCTTGGCGCCTCTCTGAAGGTGATGACAGGGAGCACGTGCGAAGTGTCTGATGTGTGTTCTCAGTACTTCTACAACAATGTCAGTTTGTGTCGGATAGTCACCAGCAATCGCAATTGTTGCCTTTGTTGACGTACATCTGGGCAGACCAAGGCACACTCTCAGTGCTTGGGCTTGTACTGCCTGTGGAACACGAACATTGGTCTTGCAGGTATTGCTAAGCACGGGCAAGCTATATCTCAGGAAACCGAGAAATAGGGCTCTGTAGTGCTCCATCATTGTGTCTACGACATCCCTCACGTCTTTCCCGTCAGAGACTTGAACAATTGGGAAATAGTGGTCAGGCACTTCTTCATATAGGCTACATGTTGACTCCAACAGAGGTTCCTATCAATAATGATGCCCAGAAAGTGGTGGGTTCTGGCATAAGAAATCGGTCACCCACAGATTGAGATGGCATAAGGGGTCATTTCTTTGCGGGTGAAGGCCACCAGCTAACATTTTTCTGGTGATATGCTGAGACCTTGTTTTAACAAGTAGTTGGCAATCATAGTTCCGGCTCGTTGAAGCCGGGAACGCATCTGAGGACGTGTGACTGCCGAAGTCCAGACACTGATGTTGTCTGCATATATTAAGGTTTTAATGGTACTTGGCAAGTATTCAGCATGGCCAATTAGTGCAAGATTGAATAGCGTCGGGCTAAGAACTCTGCCTTGAGGAACACCCTTGGAAGTATAGCGTCGCGTAGTTGGGCTATCTTCTGTTAACACAAAGAATGATCTTGCAGCCAGGTAACTAGAAATCCACTGAAAGACTCACCAAGGCCAACCACCGCAAAAGCACCCAAAATGGTTTTATGTAGTACATTATCATACGCGCCTTTCGCATCTAGAAACAAAGCTATAGATAGTCGCTTACGGGATTTTTCGTGCTCAACGTACGAAACTTGATCAACGACATTGTCAGTGGAAGAGCGGTCGCGTCGAAAACCAGCCATAAAATTCGGATAAATCTTGTAGTATTCAAGATGCCACCCCAGGCGGCCTAGTGTCATCCGTTCCATTATCTTCCTTACGCAGCTGGCCAGTGCTATTGGGCGGTATGAGGCGAGTTCGAGTGGGTATTTGCCCTGCTTCAAGATGGGTAACAAGCGGCTTACTTTTCAGTCGTCAGGAACATTGCCATCCTGCCACGAGATGTTGTAAAGGTTCAACAGTTCTCTTCTTGCACAATACTTAAGGTTGCACAAGGCTCGGTACGGAATACCATCTGGGCCCGGAGAAGTTGAACGCCTTCAGAGGCCTAGTGCCGCCTCATGCTCCTCCATTAAAAAAGGGAGGTACATGTGGTAGTCACGGGAACGGTGGACGTCACCTTTCACTGGAGAATCTGGACGAGTGGCTTGGTTGGCGATCAGCGCACAGAAATCTTCTGCGACATGGATATCTTGCCTCCCTTGAAAGAGCGCGAGCGCTTTGAATGGAAAACGTTGTTCTGTAGGGTGATCCAGACCTTGCACCGTTTTTCAAATGTGTGATAGTGGCTTGCGAGGTTCTAGTGACTGGCAAAACGTTGTCCATCCTTCCGACGCTAATCTATCCATGCGACGCAAAATCTTTTTTTACATCCTCCTGGCTGCCCTAAGATCGTGAATTGATTTTGTACGCCGATACCGACGCTCCGCCCGGCGTCGAATAGCTCAGAGTCGCTCCAACTCTACGTCAAAGTCATTTTGTGTGGAAGATATCGTCACTGTGCAAGTGGCGTTTTGCATTGTGCTCCTAATTGTTTGCTCTAACCCAGATCGTAGGTCATCGCTGCAAGCATCTTCCATTTCAGATTTGAAGTTGGTCCATTGGACTGCTCGAATGGTCGTCCATGGACCACAACCAGACAAGCTTTTGATGCTAAGGCAGATTGGAATGTGATCACTTCCTCGCGTCTCAACATCTGGAAGCCACTTGACGTATCTCGCGAGGGAGTTGGAGACAAAAGCAAGGTCGAGACAGCTGCCGTATGTCACCCCTCGAAGAAAAGTGGGGCTACCATTGTTCAGGAGAGTAAGGCCATAGTTCTAGGCGATGTTTGCTAACCTGCGTCCTCTTGCATTTGTCCGCGTACTTCCCCATGCGTGATGGTGCGCATTGAAATCACCTATGACGACCCATGGTGCAGGACACACTCTCAAAATATCCGCTAATCTCCTGGAATCGAGATTATTCGACGGCGATATATAAGCGTCCATGAGAGTAAACATGACTTTGTTCTTTTTCACAGTGATGCAGACATACTAATTGTCATCGTGAGGCGCAATTGGTTGCACAACATACGTCAGTTCACGACAAACAAATATGATGATGTTGCTGCAAGTACCGTTTGTTGAAGAGATGACAGCTTCGTACCTCGAAAGTCTTATTGGTTTCGACAAATTGGGTTCACAAATGACGATGAGTGGAAACACGTTGGTAAACACAAACTGACGAAAATCTGAAAGGCGTGATTTTAGTCCTCTGGCGTCGCATTGGATGACGGAAGCAGCCCTGACTTCTTTACGAAATGATGAGGGGTGAATAGCCATCGTCATAGTCGAGAGAATCAAGCACTGGGCTTAGGGCGTCCAATACTCCAAGTGCGCTTCGAGCAGATGCTGTCTTCATGTCGACTAATATCGCTCGGATGGCTTTTATGAGGGAACGCAGCACCAAGATCACTTGACGATCTGTTTTAAGCAAATAGTCCATGGCTGGAGACGGCTCTGGTGTGGCCGCAACTTGCTGAGGTTCCTCGGCAGAAGAGCGGGTCGGGAGCGTGGGCCATTCCTTCGGAGAAGGAGGCTTCTCCGCTTCTTTCGTAGATGTGGTGGGTCCTTTCGCGGTGCTACTGGGTGGAACCACTGAAGAGTGGTAACTAGCATTTCGATAAGTGCCCTCTTTGAAGACTTTCGATGATGCCGACGTCGACGCCGACGCCGGACTACTTCGGCTGCCTCCTTGTTTGTCGAGTTGTCTCGGGCCATTTGTCTGAGAACCGCGTCCTCTTTTTGTATTTGAGGACAGTCTTTCGACGAGGCAGCATGAAGACCGCTGTAGTTGGCACACTTCAGAGTAGTCGCCCGACAGGCGTCTTCGGCATGAGGTTCAGCGCAACGGGGACACAGTCGTGAGTTGGGGCATACAACCTTGACGTGTCGTAGCCCGAAGTACTGATGGCATTGAAGTGGCTTTTGTATGAATGGTTGATTGATTGATTGATTGATATGTGGGGTTTAACGTCCCAAAACCACTATATGATTATGAGAGACGCCGTAGTGGAGGGCTCCGGAAATTTAGACCACCTGGGGTTCTTTAACGTGCACCCAAATCTGAGTACACGGGCCTACAACATTTCCGCCTCCATCGGAAATGCAGCCGCCGCAGCCGGGATTCGAATCCGCGCCCTGCGGGTCAGCAGCCGAGTACCTTAGCCACTAGACCACCGCGGCGGGGCTTGTATGAATGGTCGAACCGGATGTCGGAAATGACCAACTTTAACGTGGGACGGTATGAAATCTTCCCTGAAAAACACTTTTACGCAGCGCGTATTTCCAAGGCACCACACTTGCGTAATGACAGTTCCCTCATTCAGGCTTGATGAGGGTAGGCAAGTCAACATTAGAAATGGCAATGTCGATGTCGTAAATTACACCGGCAATTGATTTATCATCCATCAGGATAAAGGGGCGCATTTAAATGCTGTCTAGCTCAGTCATTTGGTGCAGCTGTCCTAGCGCACTCACAACGTGCACGTCAATGGCGAGAATATTCTTCTTCGGGTTTACTCTTACGTCCTTAATTTGATCTGGCATCGCACATTCCAGATCAACGGAAAGGGCTTGTCTGTTCAGAAGTCATAAGTTGCTTGAGGGATCTTCCGGCATGAAAATGATAACGTGCGGCCAGCGCACAGGCCTTGACTCTACAGTCGCTGTACTTGCAGGAGCTGATGCTGATGTATTGGTAGTCCTTCTCCTCGCCCTCTTACCCCGGACAGGTATAAAGCCGTCATCGGATGTGTCGTATTCCGACATCGAATACAGATCAGTGTCTTTGGTGTCACTGGGGGAGCCAGCTCGCTTTCTTGTGATTGGCGGATGTCACGGACGGCCATTTTTGGCGGCCCCGCGTCACGGCAATTAACGGGCGCAGTACTCCCCCCACTGATCGTGGGAACGGCGGGCGCATAAAAGAGAGCCAAGAAGTGCAGAATGGGGTGCTCTTCTTGAAACGTCGCCGCCGACGGTTGATCCTTTTGTAACTGCGGCGGCGTCTGCAAGGTCGTGGAAGGCCGCGATGTACCCCGAACAAGGATTAGACTACTGGACACACCGGCTGAGAGCCAAACAGTCTGACTGTTTCCCACGGGGAAAAGCATGGGAAAACCTCTGGTGGCCAAGCCGTATGACAACATCCCAACAGGCTGTCACTCTCGCCAGTTGAGGGCCCTCTCCCAATTAAAAAGGGGTGGGGTCAATATATTTTTGGGGCGGAGTTTCCATCAATTAAATGCGCATGATTGGACCCATGTAGATGTCTCTTGTCCCTAAAGAAGAGAGCGAGGAGAGACGAGGGGGACTTAAGCGCAGGATTTCGCCCTGCTAGGCAGACTAGTCGCTGACCAACATGGTGTAGAAACAGATCAACAAGCATCTCTTCTAGAAGTTTTTAGTGTGGCTCTGTATAGGCTGGCCACTTAAACTTAGCCGTTCGTCTAGTTGTGACGCGATATTAACGTCTGCAACGTAGACATCGGGACTTCGCCTTGGGTTAGCTCAACCTGCCTGAGGTCACCTGCAAGCACTAGCCTCTCGGAGCCACCAGCGTAGCAACACCGCCGACATCGCAGTCGTGCCAGAACTCTCTTCGACTTCTCGCATCCGATCATCGGGGACGCAACGCTGCCGGTCATCACACGTTTGCCTTCACCTGTTCATATCTTCGAACTTTCTCCTCCGTAGTTCTATTGTTGTTAGTTTGTAATAGTTCTCTCTGGTAAGCTGATTTATTGTTTCTTTATATATTTTTTAGTTGTATCAAGTGTTGATGAATTTTGTTAG